>NC_053428.1:93241964-93541964 GCF_007990345.1 Gossypium hirsutum | reverse complement strand
TAGAAAAGAAACCCGAATCTGTGCCGGTGGGTTGTGAATACCCGGATGTTTTTCCGGAAGAATTGCCGGGTTTACCACCTGTTCGGGAGATAGAGTTTGGTATTGAGCTTGCACCTAGGACTACGCCGATTTCGATAGCCCCATATCATATGGCACCAACCGAGTTAAAAGAGTTAAAAGCTCAGTTGCAAGAATTGACGGATAGAGGTTTTGCGCGACCAAGCTTCTCACCTTGGGGTGCACCAGTATTGTTCGTGAAAAAGAAGGACGGAACCATGAGGTTGTGTATTGACTATCGTCAACTGAATAAAGTGACGATAAAGAATAAATATTCGTTGCCGCGCATCGATGATTTGTTCGACCAACTGAAGGGAGCCACAGTGTTCTCAAAAATAGATTTGAGATCGGGCTATTATCAGTTGCGAATTCGAGAATCGGACATACCAAAAACTGCCTTCAGAACGAGATATGGTCACTATGAATTCTTAGTGATGCCGTTTAGGCTCACTAATGCCCCTGCGGTATTTATGGATTTGATGAATCGGATCTTCAGACCATATTTGGATCGGTTCGTAGTTGTGTTCATTGATGACATTTTGGTCTATTCAAGAGATGAGACCGAACATGCTGAGCATCTGAGGCTAGTGCTGCAAATTTTACGGGAGAAGCAGTTATATGCTAAGTTCAGTAAGTGTGAGTTCTGGTTAAGAGAGGTTAGCTTCTTGGGTCATGTGGTATCCGCGTCGGGTATTCGAGTTAACCCGAACAAAATTTCAGCCATACTTGACTGGAAACCTCCGAGAAATATTACTGAGGTTCGGAGCTTTTTGGTGCTCGCCGGTTATTACCGACGATTTGTCAAAGGTTTCTCGATGATAGCCACACCAATGACGAAGCTACTTCAAAAGGACGTTAAGTTCGAATGGACGGAGAAGTGTCAGAAAAGTTTTGATCAACTGAAAACTCACTTGACTGAAGCTCCAATTTTGGTGCAACCCGAATCAGGTAAAGAGTTTGTCATCTATAGTGACGCATCCCTACTTGGGTTGGGTTGCGTATTGATGCAAGAAGGTCGAGTCGTGGCCTATGCGTCGAGACAATTGAAGCCACACGAGAGGAATTATCCGACCCATGATCTCGAACTAGCTGCCATTGTGTTTGCTTTAAAAATATGGCGACATTATCTGTTTGGTGAGAAGTGCCATGTATTTTCGGATCACAAAAGTCTCAAATATTTGATGACTCAACGAGACTTGAATCTGTGACAAAGACGTTGGCTTGAGTTGTTGAAAGATTATGAGCTTGTCATTGATTACCACCCGGGAAAGGCTAACGTGGTTGCGGACGCCTTAAGCCGGAAGTCATTGTTTGCTTTACGAGCGATGAACGTGCATTTGTCTGTTCTACCAGACAGTGTGTTAGTAGCTGAATTAAAAGCTAAACCATTATTGACTCACCAAATTCGTGAAGCTCAGAAAGTCGATGATGAATTGGTTGCAAAACGGGCTAAGTGTTTTCCGAACGAGGAATCGGAGTTTCAAATTGATGATGATGATTGTTTGAGGTTCAGAAATCGTTTGTGTGTTCCAAGGAATTCGGAACTCATTTCGATGATTCTGAACGAAGCCCATTGTAGCCGAATGTCAATTCACCCGGGGAGTACGAAAATGTACAACGATTTGAAACGTCAATTTTGGTGGCATGGTATGAAACGGGACATCTCCGACTTTGTTTCGAGATGTTTGATATGTCAACAAGTGAAAGCGGAACATCAAGTGCCTTCAGGATTACTCTAGCCGATCATGATACCCGAGTGGAAATGGGATCGAGTCACAATGGACTTTGTGTCCGGACTACCCTTGTCAGCAAGTAAGAAGGATGCGATATGGGTTATTGTTGATAGACTGACTAAGTCGGCTCATTTCATCCCCGTACGTACGGATTTTTCATTGGAGAAACTAGCTGAATTGTACGTTTATCAAATTGTGAGATTACACGGGGTACCTGTTTCCATCGTGTCGGATAGAGATCCGAGATTCACCTCACGATTTTGGAAGAAATTGCAAGAAGCTCTGGGTACCAAGCTGCATTTTAGCACTGCTTTTCACCCCCAAACCGATGGTCAATCCGAGCGGATAATTCAGATACTTGAGGATATGTTGAGATGTTGCATCCTCGAGTTCAGTAGTTCATGGGAACGGTATTTACCTTTGATTGAATTCGCTTACAACAATAGTTTTCAATCAAGTATTAAGATGGCACCTTACGAGGCTTTGTACGGTCGTAAATGCCGTACACCATTGTTTTGGACCGAGCTCGGTGAAAGTAAAATTTTCGGAGTTGATTTGATTAGAGATGCTGAACAGAAAGTAAAGGTAATCCGTGAAAGTCTGAAGGTAGCCACGGATCGTCAGAAATCGTACGCAGATTTGAAACGAAAAGACATCGAGTATCAGGTGGGAGACAAAGTGTTCCTTAAGGTTTCACCTTGGAAAAAGATACTCAGGTTCGGCCGTAAGGGCAAGTTGAGCCCAAGATTCATTGGGCCGTACGAAATCTCCGAACGAGTTGGTCCGGTTGCGTATAGATTGATTTTGCCCCCGGAGCTTGAAAAGATTCATGACGTCTTTCATGTTTCGATGCTTCGACGCTATCGATCTGATCCATCGCATATAATTAGCCCATCAGAGGTTGAAATTCAAGTCGACATGAGCTATGAAGAAGAACCGATGCGTATCCTAGCTCGTGAAGTGAAGGAGTTGCGAAACAAAAGAGTTCCGCTAGTAAAGGTGTTATGGCTCAAACACGGGATCAAGGAAGCTACTTGGGAGACCGAGAGCTCGATGAAAGAACGATACCCAAACCTATTTACCGGTAAGATTTTCGGGGACGAAAATTTCTTAAGTGGGGGAGAGTTGTGACAGCCCAAAGTTGACCCTAGTCGGGAAGTGGTTTCGGGACCGCTAAACCGAGTCACCGAAATGTTTGAATGTGATACTTATTGTTTAGAATATGTAATTATGAATGTGTGAAAATTTCAAGCTTCAATTTGGTTGATTTCATGTGAATTTAGTCTATAGGACTTATGTGAGAAAATTCTAAAATGTGATAGGTCAATGTGTGAGGACCTATTAGTGCATGTGGACAAAGGGGGGACTTGCATGTCAAATTCCCCCCCCTAATGAGTAGTGGCCGGCCATGACAAAGAATGATGGGCAAAACATGTCATGAAACATGTTTTGTTAGTGGAAGAATAAAATAAGGAGTATGGGTAATAAAGAAATGGAAACAAAAGAAAAAAAAATGTGTAGTTGCCCCCCCATTGCCGTGAGCTAAAGAGAAGAAAGGAGAAAATTTGTGTTCATCCTTTCTCACCTTCATTTTAGCCTAAATTAGAAAGAAAGACAAAGAAAAAAATTTCTCATCCTTTGGTTCATCCTTGGCCAAAAATTTTAAGGAGGAAAGAAGAAGAAAGGTGAAGAGATTCGGCCATGCATGTAGCTAGGCTAAGGTATGTTTGATGATGTTTCATGAGATGCATGCATGATTTAGTTGTTAGCTTGAGTTCTACCTAGCCCATGGTCTAAATCTTGCTATGTGATGGAAATGGCACTTGACCATGGATGCATCATTCTTGGTTGATGTTTGATGTTGTGGTGATGAGGTATGAGGATGAGTTAAGATTCGGCCTAGGTGGAGGTTGTGTTAATGCCATTGCATGCAAAATATGAAGCTTGTTAATGATGCATGTGATGATGGCTTGATGATTCTTGAACCTCCTTTTTAGCATTTTTGTGTGAGCACATATGTGCATTGGTTGCTAAATGGAGAAGAATCGGCTAGCAAGATGTGTGCTAAGGCCGAATGTAACTTTGCATGTTAATGAGCAATGCATGTGTTAAATTGATGAAAAGGGGGAGGATGCTTTACTAGTGTGTATATGTGTGTATTAAGTGTTGAAATCGACCCCAAAAATAGACATGCATATTCGGCCAAGGGGAAAGAAATTAGCTAATATGTTGTGTTGATGCATGATTTTTGCATGTATGAGACATTAATGTCTAATGTATAAATATGGGCTAAGTGCCTTGTGTTCATCTTTTTGATGCCTAAATGATGAAATCAATTTATTTGTTTGATTAAGCTCAAGAGCAAAGGGGAAATAAATCCGATAAAGGGAAGGAAAAAGTGGTTGAATAGCTAGCGGAATCGTTCGACAACACCCGAGGTAAGTTCTTGAGTAAGAGAGCTTAAATTACAATGTGATTAAATCATGCTCTATGTGTGGCTATTGAGCCGAATGTGCAAGGACGATATGTGCCTTGTGTTTGAGTTTCGCAAATGAAAATGAAATGTGAATGTGCATGATTAATTGAATGCTCTCCGGGCTAAGTCCCGAAGGCTTTGTGCTAAGTGAATATATCCGGACTAAGATCCGAAGGCCTTTGTGCGAGATACTAAATCCGGGTTAAGTCCCGAAGGCATTCGTGTGAGTTATTAAATCCGGGTTAAGTCCCGAAGGCATTCGTGCGAGTTGTTAAATCCGAGTTATGTCCCGAAGGCATTGTGTGAGTTACTAAAACCGGGCTATGTCCCGAAGGCACTTGAACGAGGAGCTATATCCGGTTAAATTCCGAAGGTACGTGATTTGGAAATGAATGAGCTTGCTGTAAAATTCCAGCTAATACTCGAAAAACATCCCAATATTGGGATATGTTACGTATGTGTTGAATATTAATCGAGCCCTTACAAATAAATGTTCGCTCAGTTGATAAACGAGCTACCGGCCTTCGGCCAAGTTAGTTTATTGTGTATGTACATAAGGGTTGTTAATGTTGTGAAGCAAGTTTGATATCGGTAAATTGCGTATTATGAAATATTCCGTTTAGCTAAATGTGTGCTATTATTTGTGCATGCTGGAATTCCTTGCTCAAACTTACTAAGCATAAATTGCTTACTCGTTACATTGCTCCTCTGTTTTATAGATTTTTGGTTCTCCAGCTATCGGACTCGGGATCTTGAAGTCGAAGTCGCCCACACTATCAAAGGCTCTTTTGGGTACTATTTTGGTTGAATTTTGATATGGCATGTATAGGACTACCCATCGTTGTCTTTCGAGTACTTTATGAAATGTATAAGTGTACAGCCATGCGAAAATGGCTTGTAGAAGTGGAGTATGGCATTAGACCATTCGTATTTATGAATGTATAGATGGTTTCATGATGTAACTATAGTTGGAATGGAAGTGTTGAGCAAATGACCAGCCACTAGAATGGCTAAGTATGATCATATGTGGGCTTATGTATGACAAGGCCCTAGTTGGTCCATGAAACCCCAAATTAGGTAAGGTTTACTTTGAAAACAGAAGCTGATAGCAGCAGTGGTGTGGATTGGAAAAATCACAAGAATTCGTAGGAGTGGAATTAAATAGTGAATAAATTATGTAATCGAACCTTGATGAATCTACTTTCATATGGAAGTAACGAAACAATCATAGGAACAGTACAGTAAGAGATATTCGGGTTCTTGTGGAACAGGGCCAGAACAGTTTCTGGATTCCCTGTTCCGCCTTTGGAAATTCACTATAAATTGACCAGAGATAATTAGGTGTCATACCATATATGTATGGATTCCTCTCTGAGTCTAGTTTCCATAGAAACAAACGGCATCAGTATTGAAGCTCTGTGCAGGGAGATATCCCAGTCGTAATGGGAAAGGGTCAGTGTAGTCGACCCCTGTAACATGGGAGACTTTGACTAATAAACTGTACTAATTGGCCCGACCAACAATTCTAGAAAGAAATACATAGGTGGGGACATGAGTCTAGTTTCAGGGAAAAATCACAAAACTGAATTTCGAGTTGTGAAACTGAAGATATGATTTTTGAAGCGACTAGTACTCAGACTGGGCAGTGTCTGGAAAATTTTTTTTCAAAGTTTGTTAACATCTCGTGTCCGACTCCGGTGTCGGTCTCGGGTTCGGGGTGTTACATCTTTGGATTATCTTTTTTGGGATTTTTATTTTCTTTGATTTATAACTACTAGCAGTAGGAAAAGACCTGGGTTTTTAATAGGAAAAGACGTGGGTTTTCAAAAGGATAAATGCTTTTCAAAAATACCACGAATACGAAATTAGTTTTAAGAGCTTCCGCAAGTAATAACATTTTAAAAAAATAATAACAATGTTTTAATAGGATTAACATTCAACAAATGACTCATGTTTAGAAAATAAACGACATGTCTTGAAATCATCTTTAAGATCACTCAAAGTGGTTTAATAGGGAATGGGTTTTTAGCAATATAGCACTTTACGAAAAACACTTTAATGTGACATTGCCAGATTCGGCCATAATGTCCAGGCCGGGTTTGGGGTGTTACATCTAGTGGTATTAGAGTCAGGTTGCAAAAGTCGATTGTGGATTTGGGTTCTGTTAAAAACTTGGAATTTCTAAAAAAATTGTTTCAAATGATTTGAAGTATTTTGAAATGTTTTACTGAATGTGTGGTACACCAAGTCTCCGACGCTGATTCTGTAAGTCTTCTAAAACTGTTGTTTGTTTAAATTGGAATATTGAGACTACTGTAGGTAGTAAATTGTACTGAAATACTATATTTAGGGTACTGAGACTACTATAGGTAGTAGAATGTGATCTGCGAGAATGAACTCTGAATTACTAATATTGTTTGCATAAAATATCCGTTAATAAACACTGGAACTGTAAACTGATGCATAAAACTGTTAATACAAATAAAACGTAAAGTGATAATGAGCACCAGAGGTACTCGTGGAAGGGGTACAGAGGCCACAGTGGAGGCCGTAGAGGTACTCGAGCTGGGTCTTCGTCATCTCGCCACAACCCTAATGTTGAAGCTAGAGAGGCACCAGCTTCACTTATCACTGAGACTGGGTCTCATGATCGTGCAGCTAGGGATGACACGTTGTACCAAGCTATGTTGTAAATTTTGGAGAGGGTTGCTGGGCCCAATACTGGTGTTGTAGGCCGTGGTTCGGTTGCGAGCTGAGATTTTTAGCTGTATTGTTGGAGTTGCCCCTAATGTGGCTGAGTATTGGATTGAGGCCACAGAGAAGATCATAGATGGTCTTGACTGCACCCTTAAGCAGAAACTAAAGGATGCAATGTCACTGTTAAGAGATGAGGCTTACCAGTGGTGGCTTATGGTTAAAGAGGGCACTTAGCCTGATTGACTGACCTGGGAATTTTTCAAGACTGCTTTTCAGGGAAAGTATGTGGGTACTAGTTATGTGGATGCCCAGAGGTGAGAGTTTTTAAATCTAACATAGGGGAATAAATCAATGGCTGAATATGAGTCTGGATTTTTGCGATTAAGCTGCTATGCGCAAGGGATGGTGGCAACTGAGTACGAGCGATGTGTTCATTTTGAGGACGGTCTCAGGGATAGTTTATGGGTTCTGATAACTCCGCAGAGGGACCAAAATTTTGCTACTTTGGTCGATAAGGCGAAGATCACTGAGGAAGTGAAGTGCGCTAAGCGCCAGAATTGTGAGAAAGAGAAAGGTAGGAACAAGAGGGATTTAGAGCCCTCAAGTTCCTTTTTGAGGCCTAAGAAAAAGGCTAGAGTTGATAGTCTAGTTAGAGTTGGGGGCCCTGTTGCTGCTACTAGACCGTAGCCCTATGCTGATTATGGGAGACGCCATCAGGGCGAGTGCTGGAAAAGGACTGGGGCATGTTTAAGATGCGAATCATCAGAGCATCGTATCAGAGATTGTCTAGGGAGTCCAATCAGGTGCAAGCTACAGGTATGGGTACTACACAACCACCTAGGGGTGTTTAGCAGCCACTGAGAGGCCAGGGTCAAGCCGGAGGTGGTAATGATTTAGGCCGTGGTCAGAGGGCACCGGGCAGAAGTGCTGGTCATATTGAGGCGAGGCAGCCAGCTCTGTTTTATGCTACATGTCATCGAAAGGATAGAGATGCTCCGGATGTTATCACGGGTATGTTCTTTATCTATGATGTACCTTATATTGCTCTGATATATATAGGATCTACTCATTCCTATATATCTTGTACTGTGTCTAAGACTCTGGGTATCTTAGTGGAGAGTACTACGAGTGAGGTTACTGTGTTGAGTCCGTTGGGGCAGACTGTGAGGGTAAATAAACTATTCAGAGATGTACCTTTGAAGGTTCAAGGAGTTATCATTTTGGCAGATTTGATGGAACTTCCTTTTGGAGAATTTGACTTAATACTGGGAATGGACTGGCTGGTTAAACATCGAGTGAGCTTGGATTATGCTACTAAATAGATGGTACTGAGAACTGCGGAGGACGACAAGGTAGTTATAATTGGGGAGTGTCGGAACTACTTGTCGAATGTGATCTCTCTATTAAGGGCTGAGAAGTTGGTTTGTAAAAGTTATGAGGCATACCTGGCCTACATTAGTGTTTCAGATTTTGGTGTTTCTTCTGTTAAAGATATCAGAACAGTTAAGGACTTTTTGGATGTCTTTCCTGATGAGCTAACTGGGTTACCTCCAAACCGTGAAGTTGAGTTTGGGATTGAGCTTCTGCCTAGTACAACTCTGGTGTTCATCGCCCCTTATAGAATGGCACCGAAGGGGCTGGTGGAGCTTAAAGCTTAGATCCAAGAATTATTGGATCGTGGGTTCATCTGCCCTAATGTGTCTCTGTGGGGAGCACCAATTTTGTTTGTGAAAAAAAAGGACGGATCCATGCGTATGTGCATTGATTGCCGGTAATTGAATAAATTGACCATTAAAAATAAGTACCCCCTGCCGAGTATAGATGATCTGTTCGACCAGTTTCGTGGAGCTTCAGTTTTCTCTAAGTTTGATCTCCGATCAAGGTACCATCAACTGAAGGTTAAAGAGACTGATATATACAAGATAACGTTTAGGACTCATTATAGTTATTACGAGTTCCTAGTGATGCCATTTGGACTAACGAATGCACCAGCGACTTTTATAGATCAATGAACTAAGTGTTCTAGCCCTGTCTAGATCGGTTCGTAGTGGTTTTTATTGATGACATTCTGGTATATTCAAGGATTGATGATATTATTGTCAATTTTTTGAAGGATTTTCATTGATTGCAGTACCTCTGACTAAGTTGTTGCGTAAAGAGGTGCCGTTTAACTGGACTGATGTGTAGCAAGAGAGCTTCGAGAAGGTCAAGAAAGTTTTGACTGAGGCCCCTGTATACAGCTAGAGTCTGGGAAAGAGTTCACTATCTACAGCGATGCATCACATGTTGGCTTGGGATGTGTGTTGATGCATGATGGTAAGGTCATGGCATATGCATCTCGTTAGCTTAAGACTCATGAGGTGAATTATCTGACGCACAACTTAGAGTTAGTTGCAGTGGTATTCGCATTGAAAATTTGGAGGCATTATTTCTACGATGAGAAGTGTATCATTTACACGGATCACAAAAGCCTCAAATATCTCCTCACTCAGAAGTAGCTAAATCTTAGGCCGCATAGATAGATGGAGCTACTTAAGGACTATGATTGTACGATTGAATACCATCTAGGGAAGGCCAATGTGGTGGCGGACACACTGAGTGTAGAGCTATGACTGAGCTGAGAGTGATGTTTGCTCGCCTCAGTTTATTGGATGATGGTAGTTAGTTGGCCGAGCTGTAAGTTAAACCAACGCGCATAGATCAGATTAAAGGTAAATAGTTGGAGGATGAGTCACTAGGTCTTTGTTTACGACAGGTTAAGAGTGGTGATACTGTGGATTTTGGGTTGAATAGCGAAGGAGTGCTTTAATTCTGGGAAGGATCTGTATACCAAAGGATACTGATTTAAGGTAGTCTATACTACGAGAGACACATAGTAGTCCTTATGCTATGCATCCTGGTGTGAATAAGATGTACCGAGACCTTCGTGAGTTATATTGGTGGTCGGGTCTTAAGCGTGAAGTTACCGACTTCGTGAGTAAATGTTTAACTTGCCAGCAGGTTAAGGCTGAACATCAGTTACCTTCAGGGTTGTTTCTGCCAGTTAAAATACCACTTTAGAAGTGGGAGAGAGTGACTATGGACTTCGTTAGTAGGCTGCCCCTAATACCTATTAAGAAAGATTCAGTATGGTTCGTCGTGGATTGATTGACTAAATCTACCCATTTCATACTAGTTCGTACCGACTACTCTTTGCAGAAGCTAGCTAAGCTGTATGTGTTTGAGATAGTGAGACTGCCTGGGATACCGATTTCCATAATATCTGATAGGGATCCTCGCTTCACATCTCGTTTCTAGAAGAAGTTACGTGAAGCTCTTGGTACAAGGTTGGACTTCAGTACTGCGTTTCATCCTCAGACAGATGGTCAGTCAGAGAGGGTGATTTAGATACTGGAGGACATGTTAAGGAGTTACATGATTGATTTCCGAGGCAGTTGGAAGGATTACTTGCCGCTAGCAGAGTTTGCTTATAACAATAGCTATCAGTCTAGCATACAGATGGCACCTTACAAGGCATTATATGGCCATAGGTGTCGTACTCCTTTGTGTTGGACTAAGTTGGGCGAGCGGCGTGTTCTGGGCCCTGAATTAGTTTCTGATACTGAGGATAAAGTTAGACTAATTCGGGATCGACTGAAGGCGGCGTCAGACAAACAGAAGCCATATGTGAATTTGAAGCGTAAAGAGATTGAGTATTTTGTAGGGGACTTTGTGTTTCTCAAGGTCTCGCCATAGAGAAAGGTACTGAGGTTTGGATGTAAGGGCAAGCTGAGCCCTAGGTTTATTGGGCCTTACCAGATACTGAAACGTGTGGGAGCGGTTGCCTATCAGCTAGAATTACCTCCAGAGTTAGACTGAATTCATGATATGTTTCACATCTTTATGTTGAGGCGCTATCGCTCTGATCAATGCCTGTTATTTCGGTTGAGGAGATTGAGGTTAGGCAAGATTTGACTTTCAAGGAAGAGCCAGTTCAAATATTAGATCGTGATATTAAGGACTTAAAGAGGAAGTCTATCCCACTAGTTAAGGTTCTTTGGCATAACCACAGCTCTTAGGAGTCCATGTGGGAACCCAAAGAGGCGATGTGATAACAATACCATTATCTGTTTTGATTAGGTAAATTTCGAGGCTAAAATTTTCTTTTAGGGGGGTAGAGTTGTAACGCCCCAAGAATTCTAAGTATTTATTTTTGTATGTTTGTGTTACACACAATTGTATGTTTACTTCAGTGGTTAAGTGTCCTGGGAAGAGTCTGAAAAGTCTTAGGTTCAAGCCTTGGCTTGAGCAAAAGTTTTCTTTTTAAAAGAATAAACCCCGTCTCTACTCAGTAGGCTTTTAAATAAATATGGGTATTTTATGTCAAAAAGGGCCTGCTGGTCTAAGAGATAGGTGGCGTGTTACTATCACTGAGGATCTTGAGTTCGAGTCTTGGCGATGCAGGGGAGTGTTTTATTTTGATGTTGGTGTCTTGGGAGTGTTGTGGTTTGACTGAGACATTAAAGTGTTTGATTGGATTTTGAATTAAGTGGTTAGGGGAGGAGTGGATGGCATGAAGGGATTTGGGGAGGAAATTATGGGAAGTTAAGGTGAGAGGGAGTGTTGGTGCTAAATTTGAATTCTGGGCACTCAAGAATTCAGCTTTGGTTGGTTTGCTCTTCATTTTGGTTTTTGTCTACTCTTTTGGTTCTTTTCTACTTGGAGTCCGAATATTGTTAGGGTTCATTCGGATATTTTCTTTCTCGATTTTTTTTTTACTTTGTTCTCCCTTTCAACTGTCGTTCTTTCCCCTTTTTATCTTGTTATCTTTTAGTCTACTTCTCCACTTGCAAATGATTCTCTTCACTCTATCTAGTGGCCGAACCTCCTTCCTCTGTCAATTATACTTTTTCATCCCTTTGGCCGATTCTCTATCTTCTCCCCCTTTCTCAATTCTTTTGGTTTTAGCAACCCTTTCTCTTCGTCTTTGTTTTGGCCGAATACCCCATCTCTCCTTCTTCTATTTTCGGTTTGGAAATTGTTCTTTGATCAATTAGGTTGAGTGTGCACAGTTGTTTTCTTTCTCTCTTTCTGCCATATTAGTTTTTCACCTAACAACTTTCTTTGCTGTCGATTTTTCCTAGAGGTGTGGTTGTCCTAACCTTTGCCTCTATCGCATCTTGTGCTTTCGGCTTTTGTTTGGGGTGTAGGCAGATTGCTTCTTTCTCCTATTCTGATTTTTGCACTTTCGGTAAGTTGTTATGCGGTTGGTTCAAACTATTGGTGTGATCAATAATGGTTTAGGTTATTAAGTTTCGGTTGTATTGCAGGTTATCTCTAAGGGGTTTGTAATCAGTCTTTTGCATCAGTTTAAGTGTGCAAGTGTCAATTAATCAATCAAGGTAAGTGATAGGCAATCTCTTGGATAAGTGTTTTTGCTAGGGTTCTTTTTAATTCGATTGGTAGGCAATTAACCGAAGCTTGTCATTGAATATAGGTTGGAGTGCTCGTGGGCTATTTGCACACTTTCGCAAACAAGGTGTGTAAACACAATCTCAACTATAGAAATCAGCAAAAGTTGGAATAAGTGAATGATGATGCTATACGGGCACGCGCTCGCTCATGTTGTGGTCCGTGTGACTACACATGGACGTTTGATCGTTGAGGCTAACCATGAGCGATTTCATGGGCCGAGGCCGTTTTGGGCCATTTCAAGCCAAATTGGGCCATGTAGGGCCCACAAGCATGTAGGCCCCATATGGGTAAACCACAGGGATGAGTGGAAATTATTGGGCCAGGCTTGTAATACACACGACCAAGGCCATTATGGGCTGTGTGGGCCACACATGTGTGTTGGCCCATATGAGCTTGCAATATGGGCCTTGGGCCTATTTTCACTATTGGACTGTTAAGGTTGCACGAGTCGCCCGAGACGACTGTGGACCTACTGTTGAGTTGGTAAGTTTACCGAAATCTCCTAATTGATAAAATGACTATTATGCCCCTATGTGATAAAGTGACTGTTTTGCCCCTATGTGATGTATGATTGTGTTAAGCATGCCATTTTAGACGTATTGAGTACATGTATGATATTATGACATGACATGACATGATGCATGATGTTTTGCATGGGGTTGGGTTTTATTACGATTGGAGGAAGTGTACTGTACTGGCAGCTCTGCTGCAAATACTATTTAGCGCCGCAATCAGTACTATTTGGAGTGTAGGGATGGGTGGGTTGATTATATCTCCACATGGAGTGCAGGGTTGGACAGAGATAGAGTGTAGGGGCTAGCTGGGTAGGATTCTTTAATTGTATATCTTTACTATTACTATCATTGGGATGGGCTCAGGCCCAAACTAATACTAATAATGTAATGGGCTAAGGCCTTAACTAAGACTGAACCAATACTGAATTGGGCTTAGGCCCAAACAGTATATGCTCACTATTTGGTTATTTGATATGGAATTACACACTGAGTTTTCATAACTCACCCATCTATTTATCTATACAGGTAACCTCCAGTCTTAGGCAGATCGGTGCTGCGAGAGACTCAAAGGTGGCCGCACAACTGCACAAACATTCATATTTGATTTCTAAATTACAAGTAATTTTATTTTGGGTATTTTTATTGTAATAAGGCCTCTTTGGATTTTTTTGGGGGATTTTTATTTGCTTCAATTTATAACTGCTAGCAGTAGGAAAAGATGCGGGTTTTCAAAAAGATAAATGATTTTCAAAAATATCACGAATACGTAATCAGTTTTAAAAGTTTCCATAAGAAATAATGTTTAAAAAAACTAACGTTTTAATATGATTAACTTTCGACAAACAACTCATGTTTGGAAAATAAATGACATGTCTTGATATCATCTTTAAAATCACTCAAAGAGGTTTAATAAGGAATGGGTTTTTAGCAATATTGCACTTTACGAAAAATAATTTAATGTGACATCACCAGATTCGGCCATAACGTCCAGGCCAGGTTTGGGGTGTTACATTTGGAAGATGAAGAAGGTAAAGAAAACATGGCTTTGATGGAAGCCAATCCGAGAAATTTTATTCAATCCACACGGGTTGAACCGTTGGAGCTGAAAGTCAAAGAATTTGTGCAACCCAAGTTTTCAATCGAAGAACCACCTAAACTCGAACTAAAGGTACTTCCTTCACATTTGAAATACGTTTATTTAGGTGACAGTTCTACTTTGCCTGTGATTATTTCAGCAGAACTGATGAAAGATGAAGAGGAGTAACTAATTGTTGTTCTAAAGAAATTTAAGAAAGCAATTGGTTGGACCATAGCTGATATTCGAGGTATAAGCCCTTCTTTTTGCATGCATAAAATTATTTTAGAAGAAGGTGAAAGAGCTCGAATTGATGGGAAAAGGAGGCTCAATCTGATTATGAAAGAAGTTGTGAGAAAGGAAGTGATCAAATGGTTAGATGTAGGAATAATCTATCCTATTTTAGATAGTTCGTGGATAACTTTGGTACAGTGTGTACTGAAGAAAGGTGGAATCACGATTGTCGAAAATGAGTGTAACGAGTTAATTCCAATAAGAATTGTTACTGATTGGAGAATCTGTATTGATTACATAAAATTGAACAAAGCCACTCGGAAAGACCATTTTCCGTTGTCTTTTATAGATCAGATGTTAGATCGACTGGAAGGTACCAAAGTTACAGTATTTACTAACCATGCATCCACTAAATACTTGCACAGGAAGAAAGAAGCAAAACCGAGGCTAATTCATTGGATACTATTACTTCAAGAATTTGACCTTGAGATGCAAGATAGAAAAGGTGTCGAAAATCAAATAACTGATCATCTATCAAGGTTGGAACAAGATGAGGTAACTCGATCATGTGTGCCTATCAATGAGAATTTCCTAGATGAGCACTTATTTTATGTAAGTCGAATTCATGAAACACCTTGGTTTGCTGATTTTTCCAATTATCTTGCATGTGGAATAATTCCTCAAGAAATGACATACCAACAAAGGAAAAAATTCTTTCATGATAGTGGTATTATTTTTGGGAAGATCCGTTTTTGTTTAAACAATGTGTAGATAATATAATCTGAAAGTGTGTAGCTGAAAGTGAGATTACTGAGATCTTGTATCATTGCCATTCATCTCCAAGTGGGGGAAACTTTGGTAGTTCACGTACTACAGCAAAGATTTTGCAACTAGGTTTCTTTTGGCCTACACTATTTAAAGATGCTTATGCTTATGTGAAGAACTGTGATAAATGCCCAAGGACGGGGAATATATCAAGGAGGAATGAGATGCCCTTGACAAACATTTTGGAGATTGAATTATTTGACGTATGGGGCATTGACTTCTTAGGCTCGTTTCCTTCTTCATATAGGAACAAATACATCTTAGTTGTTCTGGGCTATGTATCCAAGTTGGTTGAAGCTGAAGCATACCCTACAAATGATGCTAAGGTAGTCATGTGATTTCTACATAAGCATCTGTTTACACGATTTGGGACACCAAGAGCTATTATTAGCGATGAAGGTTCTCACTTTGTGAACAAATGGCTTAAGTGGTTGCTTGACAAATATGATGTGAAGCACAAGATTGCTACTGCCTATCACCCCCAGTCCAATGGGCAAGTTGAGAGAGTGAACTGTGAAATCAAAGGTATCCTTGAAAAGGTAATACCCCCTAACAGAAAGGATTGGTCTAGAAGGCTCGATGATGCATTTTGGGCCTATCGGACAGCATTTAAGACACCACTAGGAATGACTCCTTACCGGTTAGTTTTTGGGAAGGCATGTCATTTGCCCTTAGAGTTGGAAAATAGAGCTCACTGGGCTTTGAAGCAGTTGAACTTTGATCTTAAGCAAGTCGGTGAGAGAAGGATGTTACAACTTGATAAGTTGGAAGAGCTGAGGTTGTTTTCCTATGAGAATGCCAAAATGTGTAAAGAAATATCAAAGAGATGGCATGATAGTCATATACAACCTTGCGAGTTTAAAGAATGTTAGAAGGTTTTGTTGTTTAATTAAAGGATGAAGTTATTTATTGGGAAGCTTAAATCCCAATGGAAAGGACCCTTTACCATATACAGAGTTTATCCTTACGAAGCTGTTGAATTATACAACAATTACGGAGGTACGTTTAAAGTTAATGGTTAACGTCTCAAACAGTACTGGGATGGTGAAGTTGAACAAGTTGAATCCTCGTTCAAATTAACATACCCTTGATTTTTCATGAACTCATTTTGTAAATAAATAAATAATTAGAACTTATTTGCTTAGCTTATTACATTTAATTAATTCTGTCTAAGGAGATTGGAACTTAAGCAAGACCGCTGTGACCCCTCCAACCTTTCCTGGGAATTAATTTAATGTAATTTATTGAGAAGAAATTTTCTAATTCAGATTTAAAATTTTTAAGTTTAATTTGTTTTGTTTAAATTTTTAACTTTTAAAGGGGTCAAATTTGGCCCAAGTACTAATCAGTTTATTTTCCTGAGACAAGACAGTTTGAGTTTGAGGCCCAAGACAGCATAAAGGAGGGAAAAATCCATACCTATTGCCGCCACATGTAACCCTAATGTAGCTAATTTTTTGCTACATGTTGCCCTAATTTTTCCCTATATAAACCCCTCTCCATTCCACTAATTTTCATATCCTTCAAAGTTATTTGCTTACACCCTAAAAATCCCTAAATCTTCATTTTGTGCCGTCAACCTCAAATCCCGAAAGAAACCCTAGTTCTCTTCCCTTTTTACCGAAATCACCTATTACCACAGCAAGAAGATTACCGAAGCACCAACTTTGCTGCCGCACATCGTCGTTGTCGTTGTTGTACACCGCCGTTACTGTTGCACACTGTCGTTGCCGCCGCACCATCATTGATGTTGCACAATTTTTGCTGTAGCAAGTTCTACCCACTTGCCAATTTCTCTTCTTCCCAATAAGAAGAAACTTTGCCGAATTTTTGGGAAAAGATACCATGTCTCGTAAAAGAACTAGATCATCAAAGATCACTCTTGAAAACCCGATTTTGATAGATGAAGAAGTGAAAGAGAGATTTGATTCAATTTTCAAGTATCAACCTATGATGCCCAAAAAAGGCTTTAACTTGAAGAGTCATGATTTGATGGTTGTTCCTGTGCCAAGTAGAAAGATAATCAATGCTCTCAAGTGGGAGCAATTTTGTGATGCTCGTTCACTTCTCGATGATGAACTAGTTCGAGAATTCTAAGCAAGTTTGACGGCACAAGATGCTGCTGAGGTTATCGTTCGAAAGAAAAAGGTACCTCTTACTTCTAAGTCCATCAATGATTTGTTTAACTTAAGTCCATCAATGATTTGTTTAACTTACCTGATGTTGAAGAAGATGAGTAATACCCTATGATGAACAATATCAATTGGGATTTTCTTCAACAAGTGATTGATGTTGTGACAAATTTAGGATCCCAATGGATTATAAGAAAGTATGGTAGCCATTCTTGTAGAAGGGAATACCTAAAACTAATAGCAAAGGTGTGTTTTTATTTTGTTCGCTATAGTTTTATGCCTATCTCACATAGTTCCACCATCTCGATGGAACAAATGCTCTTGTTATATGCAATATTAACAGAAAAGTCCATTAATGTTGGGAAAATTTTCCTCAAGGAGATTCAAAATTGTGCTAAAAAGAAGGCAGGAAGTGCTTATTTCCCATCATTAATCACTTCACTTTGCTTAAGGGCCCGTGTTAATACACAAGAAAATCTGAAGGGGTGATATGTTCAAGGGTGCATCTCAGCTTATGATCTTGAAAGGATAGTAAAGAGGGTGCATGAGCTGAATTAAGGCGAGCAAGAAGAGCCAACTGAGCTAGATACCGAGGAGTCAATAAATGGAATTGAGACTGAATCTAATTCAGCTGCAGACATTAAAGAGGAAGAATCTAACAAGGAACCGAACAATCCTAAACATGTTTAAGGATCTGAAAACCCTAAACCAAAGGTTGAGCCAGAAGAAGAACCAGTCAAGCTAAGTGTTGAACCTAAATCTGCAACTCCTATGCCGACTTTTGCAAGTGCTTCAAAGAAATCAGAGTTGTCAATTTTGATGGATATGTGCAAGTTCATGCACAATCAACAACAAACTTACTAGAAATATGCAAAAATTAGAGATGAATCAATTCGAAATTCTTTTAAGAATATCTCTAATACTTTTGTTCCTGAGTTCGCAGATGCTATCTTTGAGACATGGACGGAAGATACTGACGATGCAAGCGAAGATAGAGCTGAAAAAGACAAGGGAATGAGTCAAGAAAATAAAAAGGGGGACTCTTGTCTTATTATTTATTTATTTTTAGGTCCTTAGGAATTTATTTCTTTCGTAATTAGGATTTAATTTCAACAGGATAAAACATAGCAAGCATGAATAAACTTAACACTTCCTTAGAAAGAAAAAGACTAAGTGATGTGTTAATGGGAATGAACATGTCTAGGATTGGGTTATTAGGAAAGACTTGGTATTTTAGCAGTTTTAATGGCTCACCTCTCTTCCTTTACAACCTTACCTGGTGTTCAATTTTGATTCATCACTTTGTTCTTACAATGAGAACATTGCTTCTTTTTAAAGGGGGTAAGGAAAATAAATTGCTCAAACTTTTAAATTTTAATTTTTTTCAAGTATGTTTCAATCATTTTTTTCATAAGTATGTTTTAATAAATGAATGTTTAGAGTTTTTTTTAATAAGATAGTTTGTATGCAAGTATGAATGATGATTTTATCTGAGTGAAAGTATGTTATCATGACGAATGGAATGCTTGCACGATCTTAGCCTTAATAATGTTTGCCATGAAAACTTAGTTTCTTTTGAGATTAGACATGTATGAAGGTTTATATCTTTAGAATTGACTGAGTAACTTCCTTGAGGTGAAATCCTAGGGGACATAAAAATCTAAAATGATATAACACTATTTCTTTGGATCGTTTTGAGCCTTTTCAAGCCAACCCTATGATATTTGACCCTTGAAACTGAAATTTTGAGCTTAAAAGCCTATTTATTGCAATGAACCTACATTATAAGCCACATTGCCTACATTATAAGCCACATTGCCATATTTTAAAGTTATCCTAATTTTGTGCACCTATCTTAACTAAGGTTGTCTTGGTAAGCAACATTTGAGGAAGTTTTCATAAAGATGTATGTGCTCATGCTTCAAAAAAAAAAGCGAAGAAAAATTTGCTCAGTCTCCAAAAAGGAAAAATATATGAGCTTGAGTTCAAAATAAGTTTGGGGGTGTTCCAAAGGTTCACTTAAAGAAAAAGGTTGTATTACAAGAAAGCCAAGATAATGTTAAAGGTTAAGATTTTTAAAACTGAAATGTCCCATCTCTTAAAATCCCTACCTTTAACCGAGCCCCATTACAACCTTATAAAAGACCTATTGATTTGATGATTATGTCACCTACATTAGTGGAGAGGAAGTCCTAAGTTCAACATATGAAGATCATAAATAAGCCTTGTGATTGTTTGCTTGATTGATAGGAAATTATGTTGAATGAAGAATGTTATCTATGACTATGACATACACGCAAACTATGATTCATGTTGGCATATTTTGAAGCTTAGTATAATCTTAAGGAATGTTTGCATATGAATTACTTGTTAATAAAGAAGAATGATGAGCTTGAATTTATTAATGCATGATTATGAGATAAATATTGATGCTAGTTGCACAATTAGCAATTTTGCCTTAGCAAGACCTTTTGCTGTGCATGAACATTACTCCAGACGAGCAATGATTTATGTTTGGGGGTGTGTAAACGGAAAAATATATAGGATTTTTCCTATGTCATTTATCACCTTTTTACTTAAAATTTTGTTAAAACTAAGTAATTTTTTAATAAATTAATGAAATAAGTGAAAATATGAAATTAGGACATAAAAATTATTAAAATGTGATTTTATGCTTTATTATATAGTTTTCATGCAATAAAAGGCTTATTTTATATTAATTTGAATAAATTATATTTTTTAAGACATAAAGTAGGCCATGCATGATTAAATTAAATAATAAAATAAAAATTATATTTAATAATTAATTTTAAAATATTTCATTAATAATTTGGGTTTTAAATTAATTAATTAAATTGGATAGTTTTTTTTCTTTAGTCCTCTGACTTGTTAATTTATTCTGGACAGGTCTAATAGCTTTACTGGATTACAAAACCGTCCAACTTGGGGACCAAGTCAACCCAAAATTCGGCTGCACATGGCTGTCCATAAACCACTTTTTGGTTTAATTCCACAAGGTCCTTGAAGAGTTGAAGAAATTAGAGATTTACCTGAAGATTTGCACTTGACCGAGTCTCAGTCCTGAGTTGTTGTGACACTCAAATTGACCAAAAATAAGCAAAAATCAGCTCAACTTCCTCCATTTATGGCCGGTCACCCATGGAAGATGCTTCAAAAGATGAAAAGTCCTATTTTTAGTAAACTAACCCCCTCTCCTCACCTATAAATAAGACATCATTCTCACATTTCCACTCATTCCTCATCATTCATCATTTTCTCCTCTCTAAATTCTCTTAGCATTATTCTTTTCTCCCAATGCTTATCATCGTCTTTTCATAAAGATTTTAGCATTTGAGCCTCTTAAAGAACCCCTGGTCGACCCCCTTGGAGAGCCATCAGCAAAGGAGCGAAGCAAAGGAATGAAAGAGCCTCGTCAGTCAGAGTCTTGGGTGACAACCACTCTGAATTGGGTTTAATCTTTCTTGTCTTTAATTTAATTTAAAGATGATTGCTATGTGTTCTTTGTTCTTATTTACAACAATGTTAGCTTAATTTTATTTAAGCTAGGATGATTGCTTTGATTAAATAATATTTATTAGATCCATGCTTATAATGTTTGTGCCTCAATCGATCATGTTTTCAATTAAAATCAAGTCTGTATTTTGTTCATACGTGATTGAAATGCACCTGAATTAGCTAAGTGATCCTAACCAGACAACGGCTAGTGGACGCATAATTGAAATGTGCATGCTCAATTTAGATCCTAACCTGATTAAATTGCTAGTTGTAACACCCCTCACCCGTATCCAACGTCGAGATAGGGTTCAAGGCGTTAACAGACTTAAACATTCACAACAACACATAACATATTACCAACCATGCATGGCAAACAAGCATATGCACATCACCAATATCAAACATAACATAAATAGGTAGATTTATAAGTCAGAATCATTAGCTCACTAAAGACCAAAATATTTGGCCAAATTATAATAACACATGTTATAAAACTAGGTCCCTATACATGCCACTCACTTGATAATTCTAGAATATGTGTTTATACTGTCAAGGTGTTGGCTTGATAGTGTGATGCTGCCTCTGACAATCTCCAAACCTGAGCTAACCTGACAACACTAAAAGAAATGGAAAAGAGCGGGTAAGCTTTACGCTTAGTAAGCTCACATGAAATAATAAAAAGCAATTTACTAACATGCTTTCCATAGTAGAACTAACCCAATTGTACATTTACACATGTTCTGGTTAAGCTGCTTTCTTAAGTCACAGTCACTAAATCATTTATATCTGGAGTTACAAAACTTAAAATTAAGATCTGTAAATTTCCCAAGAAAATAGACTCATATATCTTTGCACCATAAAATTTTCAGAATTTTTGGTCGAGCCAATAAGTACAGTTTATTATTCAAAGTCTCCCCTGTTTTGCTATTTGACAGCTTCAACCTTTCTTGGCTAAAATTTATTTATCTCATAGTATGAGACTTGGAATATGTTCCCAATTGTTTCCATTAAAATTATACTCATCAAAGATTCTAAGAGTATAAATTATAACCCATAATTATTTTCTACAATTTTTAACAATTTTTCCAAGTCAGAATAGGGGATCTTGAATTCATTCTGACACTGTCTCATAAAAATTAGAATATCACATAATATACAACTCTTTTGCTCCCCCTGTTTCTTTTATATGAAGATAGACTCATTTATATTTAATTTCATAATTTATTTGAAATTTAATTCAACTTACACAATTTTTTGTGAATTTTCAAAGTCACAAAACTGCTGCTGTCCAACACTATTTTACTACTAAAATTCACTCTTACATAATTTCAATTAATACATTTTGTCTTATCGAAGTTCACTCAAATATCGAGCACATTGATCATAATTTTCATAAACATATACCTGAACTTATTCATCATATAATCACGTTCACATGTATTTTTACTTAATCGATTTTCCCGTTGAACTCTTCGAAATAATAACTGATACTCAGTTGCCTGCACATATTTTCACACTTGTAGCCAAAACTATCTGGTACGCATAGTAGCCTGCACTTAGTACTACACATGCGACCAATTATCCGGTACACGTAGTAGCCAGCACTTAGTACTACACACGTGACTTAACCATCAGATACACATAGTAGACTGCACTTAGTACTACACACATGATCGAAGTTATCGGGTACGCATAGTAGCCTACACTTAGTACTACACATGCGACCAATTATCCGGTACACGTAGTAGCCTGCACTTAGTACTACACATGTGACCTCACAATAGATCATTTGTATCGTTTCTATTCCGAAGGCTCAACCGAGAAATTCCTCACTTTCTAACATGTTACAATTTATTCATAGTCCTTTTCCAATTTGCAATTTACAACAAATAATCATTCTATAGGCAACCACATTTCATATGATAACAAAATATAATAAAATAAAAAGAATCGATAAATTATTTACGTACAAACTTACCTCGGATCCAAAAATGGCAATTTACCATTCTATCCATAACCTTATATTTTCCCGATTTAAGCCCAAACCTCGATTTCCTTGATTATTAAGCTTGGAAGCTTGGCCAAACCCTAACCATGGCTGCTCTTGGTACATTATGTTGTAGCAAGAAGAAAGTGACACATTTGGATTTTAAAATTTGTCTTTTAATTCATTTTACCCCTAAATGACCAAAATGCTCTTCTTACTATTCTTTCAAATTTTACCCAATAAAGGTCATTTTTGTCCAAAAAGTTATACAATGGTTTAATTATCATTTAAGGACCTCCCATTTAAAATTTCATAACAATTTGATACCTCTAACATGTAGAACTCAACTTTTGCACTTTTTACTAAATTGAGTGCCCAAACGTCGAAATTTTCGAACGAAATTTTCACGAAATCATTTTATGAAATCGTAGACCATAAAAATATAATAAAAATAAAAATTTCCTCATCGAATTTGTGGTCCTGAAACCACTGTTCCGACTAAGCCCAAAATCAGGATGTTACTAGTTGCATAACAACCCTAACCAAGCTCTGTTATCTGCATAGTTTTTAGATTTGTGTGATTAAACTGTTTCAAACGTAACACGTCCCTGTGACCTCGCACGAATACTAATAAACCCTTAGTAAATAAGGATTAGTAAAATGCGTATTTACTAAGTAAAGGATTCTGAAAGGACCTAACGTGGTTTCCAAACTCATGAAAGATCGAGTTGCCATGGAATGTTTTTTCGAATATTATTAAGCATGTTGATAATAAATTTGATTTTAATTATAGTAATTTTCCTAGTTTATTTATGTTATACTTGTTGCAATTTGTGTTTAATTTTTCTAAAATCTATTTCATTCTTATAGTTTGCATACTTAGGTTAATTTGCATTAGGGATCATTGCATTTAGTCTAATATATTTTAATCATCATTTCTCAACTAAATTGTGTTTTTATTTACCAAATTGTTAATATAATTTTACAAATTAAGTGACTTAGCACAAATACAATCCCTGTGGAGACGATAACTCGATACTTACTTATTACTTGATAACATCTGTGTACACTTGCACAAACCCCAGCATTACAGATTCCTTGATCAAAAGCATAAAGAGTTTCTAGAGTTAAAATAAGGCAGAATGTCTGTTACTAAGTATGAAGGAGAATTCATACGATTAAGCAAGTATGCTCAAGAGTTTGTGTCTACTAAAGAAAGAATGTGCAAGCGGTTTATTGATGGGCTGAACGAAGATATAAAACTTCTAGTTGGAATTCTAGAGTTGAAAGAATTTGTTGTTCTGGTTGAAAGGGCTTGTAAATCTGAAGATCTTAGCAAAGAAAAGAGAAAAGAAGATTCAGAGGCTAGAGACTCGAGTAAAAGATCAATGAGTAAGTCGTATCAATCTTCATCAAAGAAATTCAGAGATTCGTATGCTCGCCCAAATGTTTCCAATGAATATTCAAACAGAGATCTTAGAAAACAATACTCCATTTTTAAAGCTTAAGCTACAAAAATATCGAGTGTTGGCAGTCTGTGAGATGACAAACTCGAATGTCAACAGTGTGGGAGACAACATCTCGGAGAATGCTGGAATAAAAATAATAAAGCTTGTTACAATTGTGGCTCGATAGATCATTTTATACAATATTGCCCTGAGTTGGATGAGAAAAGTAAAGTTCAGAATGGGAGAGCAAGTAACACGCCGAATAGAGGTAGACCACCTAAAGTTATCGGAAATGTAAGTGGTAGTAGAGGGGCAACAAAGGATTCAGCAGTAAGATCGAAGGCCAGAGCACCTGCCAGAGCCTACGCTATTCGTGCTCGCGAAGAAGTGTCATCTCTAGATGTTATAATCGGTACTTTAACTCTCTATGATACTAATGTGATTGCATTGATAGATCCAAGATCAACTCATTCTTATATATGTATGAATTTAGTATCCAATAAGACTTTGCCTGTAGAGTTTACTAAATTTGTGATTAGAGTATCGAACCCCTTAGGCAAATGTGTTTTGGTTGACAAAGTCTGTAAGAATTATCCATTAATGCATAGGGATTTCTATTTTTTAGCTAATCTGATGTTGTTGCCATTCGATGAATTTGATGTGATTTTAGGTATTGATTAGATAATGATGCATGATGCTACAGTGAATTGTAGATGAAAGACAATTAAACTGAAATGTTCAAATAATGAGACTATTAGAATTGAATCTGATGATCTGAATAGTTTGCCAGTTGTGATCTTGTCTATGTTAGCTCAGAATTTTGTGAGAAAGGGGTGTGAAGATTATCTTGCATATGTACTTGATACGAAAGTGACAGAAACAAAGATTGAATTAGTACCAGTTGTGTGCGAGTATGTAGATGTATTTCCTGAAAAATTATAGGGTCTACCACCTATCATAGAGATTGAGTTTGGTATTGAATTGGTACAAGGTACAACACCGATATCGATAGCTCCATACAGAATGGCTCCAATAGAGTTAAAAGAATTAAAAGCTCAGTTGCAAGATTTGACAAATAGAGGTTTTGCTAGACCAAGTTTCTCTCACTGAGGTGCGCTGGTGTTATTTGTGAAAAAGAAAGATGGTACAATGAGAATGTATATAGACTATCGATAGCTCAACAAGGTAATAGTCAAGAATAAATGCCCTTTGCCACGAATAGATGATTTGTTTGATCAGTTAAAAGGGGCAACAATGTTTTTGAAAATTGATTTAAGATTAGGTTATTACTAGTTACGAGTTAAAGACTCAGATGTGCCAAAGATTGCATTTAGAACAAGGTACAGACATTAAGAATTTCTTGTTATGCCTTTTAGACTAACAAATTCACCTGTTGTTTTTATGGACTTGATGAACCTGATCTTCAGGCCGTATTTAGATAGATTTGTAATTGTGTTTATTGATGACATTTTAATTTACTCTCATGATGAATCTGATCATTTCGATGATTCTGAACGAAGCTCATTGTAGCCGAATGTCAATTCACCCGGGGAGTACGAAAATGTACAACGATTTGAAACGTCAGTTTTGGTGGCATGGTATGAAACGGGACATCTCCGACTTTGTTTCGAGATGTTTAATATGTCAACAAGTGAAAGCAGAACATCAAGTGCCTTCAGGATTACTTCAGCCGATCATGATACCCGAGTGGAAATGGGATCGAGTCACAATGGACTTTGTGTCCGGACTGCCATTGTCAGCAAGTAAGAAGGATGCGATTTGGGTTGTTGTTGATAGACTGACTAAGTCGGCTCACTTTATCCCCGTGCGTACGGATTTTTCATTGGATAAACTAGCCGAATTGTATGTTTCTCAGATTGTGAGATTACATGGAGTACCTATTTCTATCGTGTCGGATAGAGATCCGAGATTCACCTCGCGATTTTGGAGGAAATTGCAAGAAGCTTTGGGTACCAAGCTGCATTTTAGCACCGCTTTTCATCCACAAACCGATGGTCAATCCGAGCGGATAATTCAGATACTTGAGGATATGTTGAGATGTTGCATCCTCGAGTTTAATGGTTCATGGGAACGGTATTTACCTTTGATTGAATTCGCTTACAACAATAGTTTTCAATCAAGTATTAAGATGGCACCTTACGAGGCTTTGTACGGTCGTAAATGCCGTACCCCAATATTTTGGACTGAACTTAGTGAAAGTAAGATCCTTGGGGTTGATTTGATTAAGGATGCCGAACAGAAAGTTCGAGTAATTCGTGAAAGATTGAAAACCGCTTCGAATCGTCAAAAGTCGTATGCGGATTTGAAAAGAAAAGACATTGAATATCAGGTTGGAGACAAAGTATTTCTCAAAGTTTCACCCTGGAAGAAGGTGCTTAGATTTGGTCGTAAGGGCAAATTGAGTCCGAGGTTCATCGGTCCGTACGAAGTATCCGAACGAGTTGGACCCGTTGCATACCGATTAATTTTGCCCCCTGAGCTCGAAAAGATTCACAACGTTTTTCATGTCTCGATGCTTCGACGATATAGGTCCGATCCATCGCACGTAATTCCTCCATCGGAGATCGAGATTCAATCTAATTTAAGTTACGAAGAAGAACCAGTTCGTATTTTAGCACATGAAGTAAAAGAACTACGAAACAGGAAAATCTCATTAGTGAAAGTACAGTGGCATAAACACGGAATTGAAGAAGCCACTTGGGAACTTGAGGACTCTATGAAGGATCGATATCCAAAATTATTTACCGGTAAGATTTTCGGGGACGAAAATTTCTTATGTGGGGGAGAGTTGTGACAACCCAAATTAGACCCTGGTCGGAATGTGGTTTCGAGACCACATTACCGAGCCAAAAATTTATTTTTGTGTTTTAATTGCATAAATTTTTGTGTGACAGTGAATATATGAGAAATTAAATGCTTAATATTAGCTTTAGGATTGTGAATTAATTCAAAAAGGACCTAGTTGACGAAGTTAGAAAAGATGATAGATGAATTATAAGGAGTAATTAATAATAGGGTGAGGAAGCATGGCTTTGCATGTCAAATTGCCCATAAAATACATGGTGGCCGGCCAAGGAGTGATGATGCTCCACTCATTCTAATTTAATATGTTTTTTTTGGTTAACAAATGATGGGGATAATAATAGGAAAGTGAACAAAAAAAAATGGGTGTCATACTTGCCATCTCCTAGCCGAAAAACCAAGAAAAAGAAGGGGAGAAAAACTTGGAAAGAGTTCGGCCATTGCTTGTATCTAGGAGGAGTGTTTGATGTTGTGGCATGAAAATGAGGGAGTTTGAATGCTTAATAAGGAGGGAAGAAGGAGTGTTCATGTTTTCTTTCTTTTGCAATTGTCGTAACTAGAGGAAGAAGAGGAAGCAAGATTCGGCCAAGGTGGTCCTTTAGATCAAGGTATGTTCAATGATATTTTTGGAAGTTTACACAACCTTTGGGTGATGAGTCTAAATTCTATCTATCCCATGGTTGGATTTGGGGTTGTTGGAGAGTTAGGATTCGGCTAAGGAGCTTAAAAAATTTTAGTTGATACCTTGATGCTATTAGCATGCTAGTTATATGGATGTGTTAAGTTGCTTGTTATGTTAGCATGAAAGTTGAAATTGTTAAGCTATTTTGTTGGAGGTGCCAAATTTAGGACTAGGAAGAGAATGAGTATTCAGCTAACATAGTGGAAAGGTGGGTGTTGCCGATTGCTAGATTTAGACTATGTGAGTGGCTATAATGGGCATTAAGATGTGGAACTTAAGAAATGTAATTATATGTGGATTTACATGATGTTACAAATAGATGTGAAAATATGCTAGATTAGGAAAATTCGATTAAGTGTTCATGAGATGAAATTAGGTGTTTAAATGATGTTATAGTTGACATTGTACATGTATACATACATTCGGCCATCTAATTGAGTATGAAGGTGGTGTTAAATCTAATTCTGATGCCCATTCCGAAGTATATATATACATATATATGTATATATACACAAGTATGCCCATTCGGGATGTTACCTTTAATTATGTGTATAATCGACTAAATGGGTAATTAGTGAGGATGGTTGCCGAATATACAAACATACATATGCATGTGTAATTGAATTATGAATGTTTAGCAAGATGGCTAAACTAGTTGATTTATAGATCAAGCTCAAGGAGTTAAGGGAGGAGAATCAAGCAAAGGCAAAGAAAAGATCATCGAGTAGCCGAATTGGAACCGTCTTACCCAACACCAAGTAAGTCATTAAGCATATAGTTGGTATTAATTCAAATGGTCATAACGTTTATGTAATGATGCTGAATGGAATGAATAAATATATATATATGCATGTACGTATGTGATGATGAAAGTGTTGAATGAAAAGAAAAGAGGTGAGATGTATTGAGTTGTTGATCTCGGCACTAAATGTGCGGGTATAAACATTTATGACCATGAGATTGGCGCTAAGTGTGCGGGTTTAAATTGTGCAGCACTAAGTGTGCGAATTGACTATGTAGCACTAAGTGTGCGAGTTTGATTATGTAGCACTAAGTGTGCGAGTTTAACTATGTAGCACTAAGTGTGCGAGTTTGATTATATAGCACTAAGTGTGCGAGTTGATTATATAGCACTGAGTGTGCGGACTTAATATATACTTTTGAATCATTATGGACACTAAGTGTGCGACATTATTGAGTCGATCACGGACAGCGGATCGGGTAAGTACCTTGAGTTCATGGCTAATAGGTGCTATGACTATATTTGGAGTTGAGCTTGGTAAGTTTGAACCTATGTGACAAATATACTTGAAGTCACGTACATAAGATTTATCGTGGAATAGGTGAAAGGCCGTTTAGTTGTATGATTGTAACGAAAATAAAATGATGTATGAAAATGCCTCAAATATCCTATTGATGAGTATATGGAATGTGAATGCATGATTTGGTATGAGATTGAACCGATGGGTCTGAGGAACTATGGCATGGTTCGGTATGGATGGAGTAACTAGCCTCGTTCCATTTTGTTTCCTATTGTGATAATGTTATTAATGGATGGTAGTGCATTGCTTATGACTTACTGAGTTATAAACTCACTCGGTGTTTCCTTGTCACCTATTCTAGGTTTCTTGGACTCGTCTCTTTTTGCGTGGTCGGGCCGTCATCGAAGTCATCACACCGGATAGCAAGTTTTGGTACTTTCTTCTTAGTTGGCTTAGGAGAACATTTCGGCATGTATAGGCTATTATGTTGTGTTTGAACTTTGGTATGTAATCTTTTAGCCATGCGAAAATGGCATAAATGTTCGGTTGGGTTTGGACTCATAACGTTAGATCGCAAATCTTGATAATTCGACCTTTTTATGCCATACGTCATGGTTGATTATTTTGGTGTTAAAATTCATGATATGGCAATAGTGTAGTAGGGGGAAGTTTGACAATGATTAGCCTTTGGCATGGCTAGTCATGATCATAATTGGTGATATGTATGATGAATTACTAGTTAGATCAAGGAGAAATCACGAAATAGGCATAGTTGCTTTCGTAACAGATGCTGGCAGCAGCAGTGACGTGAGATCGAAAAATCACTAAAAATAGTAGGAGTGGAATTAATTGATGAATAAATTATGTATTCGAAGCTCGATGAGTATGTTTTCATATAGAAGTAACGAAAAGATCATATGGACAGTATGTTAAGAGATATTCAGGTTCTCGTGAGACAGGGCCAGAACGGTTTCTGGATTCCCTGTTCCGACTTTGGAGATTTATTATAAATTAACCAGAGATAATTAGGAGTCATGCCATATATGTACAGATTTCTCTCTGAGTCTAGTTTCTATAGAAACAAACGACATCAGTATTGAAGCTCTGTGCAGGGAGATATCCAATTCGTAATGCGCAAGGGTCAGTGTAGTCGATCCCTGTAACATGGAAGGCTTTGACTAATAAACTGTACTAATTGGCCCGACCAAAAATTCTGAAAAAAATTATGGAGATGGGCATATGAGTCTAGTTTCAGGGAAAAATCACGAAACTGATTTTCGAGTTGTGAAACTCAAGATATGATTTTTAAAGCGACTAGTACGCAGATCGGCAGCTTGTCTGGGAAATGTCGAATAAGTGGTTTGAAGTCTGTTAACACCTCGTGTTCGACTCCGGCGACGGTATCGGGTTTGGGGTGTTACACTACAGTTTTGGCATGGCCTGGCACACGGATGTGTGTGGCCACTTCGAAAGGCACACAAGCTAGACACACGAGCGTGTGGTTGGCCGTGTGACCCAAGTCAATATGTATGCCCTATTTTCACAAGGCTTGGGACAAGGGCGTGTTTGGAGCCGTGTGAGGCACACAACCTGTTCATATGGGAGTGTGACCCCTGTATTGATGAAAAATTTCTAAGTTTTCCAAAATTCTCCTATGTTATCGGTTTAGTCCCAAACCACTTCTAAAGCATGTTTAAGGCCTCATAGGCCCTAATAGAGGACAATGTGATTGTGTTGAATGGTATTTAAGTATGAATGCAGATATGTACGAGTTATGCATGTTTAATGATGTGCATTGATCGATAATACCTTGTAACCCTACTTCGGCGATGGATACGGGTTAGGGGTGTTACAAGATAGGTAATTATACATGAACAACATCACTTGAAATAATCAATTTCATGTACATAAACATGCTTTCATTGAACACTTCTTTTTCATTCCTTTTCATAGATTCATGACATAAGTCATTTAAATACTTACCGTTCCTTTCCTTTTTATGCCCGTTGAACCATTTAGAATAACATCAGATACGTAGGAAAGCTCACACAAAGTGTGCTGAACATATAGTCGTAACCTTTCCTTTTTCCTTTCCCTTTACATCGTTGCTCACTTGAGCTGTGAAGTGGGTCTACTCACACAAGCTGATGGTCGGAATGTAAGCTACAAGATGCTACTCAGACAAACTGTGGAGTATCCGCAACAAATGCAGGACCTCAACCATCGTTAGGACATTCAAGACTAGCACCCGAAACACGGTAACCCTAATGACATGTCATTTGTATCCTATATACTCCTAAAGTTCAAACGGGGCTCGATAATCATCGTAACATCGTTGGATTTCCACCATTTATATTTACATGATATATAACACAATGACATATGGATCAAAATAACATTAAGTTGTTTTTTAAACACATGAACTTACCTCGATAACAAAGACATAGAAACAAGATCAATCTGAGGCTTCCGCTTTTCCTCGATCTAAATCTGTTTAAGGTCTATCTTGATCTAAATTAGATAAATTTAATTCATTTAATACTTCTATTATTCAATTTAGTCCATAATTCATTTTTTGTAAAATTATAATTTTACGCCTAATATTTTAACTTCTTTACAATTTAGTGCTTAAGCTCGTAAATTGAAATTGAAGCAATTTCAGCCACATTTCATTCTAGCCAAATGCATTAGGGACCTCTACTAATTCATACAAATCAATATTTTGGGTTGATAAGATGGCCATGAGCGTTTTCATGGACCAAAATGATATTGGGCCATTTTGGGTTGACCCGGGCCGTGTAGGCCCAATGGGATTGTGGGCCCACACAGGAAAATCGCACAAAAGTGTGGTAAATATTAGGCTGGGCTGTGTCAACCACACGGCTAAGGCCATTTCTAGGCTATATGGCCATACGAGTGTGTGGGCCTACATGGGCCCGCAATATGGGCTGTAGGCCCATTATCACTGATTAACTGTTAAGGTTGCATGGGTCACCCGAGACTACTGTGGACCTACTGTGGGGGTAAGAATACCTGGGCCTTTATTTTGGTAAGATGATTATTTTACCCCTATATGATGTATGACTGTTTGAGCATGTCGTTTTTACTGTATGTACATTTATATTATGTTGCATTGCACGGGGTGGGATATATGATATTGGAGAAAGTATACTGAAAGGCTATAAGCCTATTACTGGCAGCTCTGCTGCAAATACTGTTTTAGTGCTGCAACCGGTACGACTTGGTTTGTAGGGTTTGTAACACCCCTAACCCGTATCCGTCGCCGGAATTGGGTCATAAGGGCATTATAGAATAAAACACAACTCCAAATAATTGAATAAACATTTAAATAATCACAAGAATATGTTTCTAAAAATTCATTAAGATTTAAAACGTAAGCTAACGCAACTTTTAATTTGAACATTTCATATTATTGATAAAAATTAGGCATAACGTTCACAGGTAACTATATTAAATTATAATGCATCAACAATTCTATAAATCTGGCATTAACATGGAAATTTTTATGAATGACATATTTTACATATCAATACTATTAATAGGAAACATTTGATAATAAGTCAACTTACTTCATCCCTTGGTCTGACTGGCTATCATATATATGTTATACGCATTCATTATTTACACTTATTTAACAAGTTCATATAACCATTAGCATATAAGTATTAAACATACATAATTAGTAATACATCTCCTGTACCAAGCTCATGAAAACTTAATTAACATGTAAGGCCAAATACATGTACGCATGTACTAACTTATTGTATAAATGAGCATTACAATTGTGACTTGCATATGCTTTTATTTTTACCTAATATTTTATAATTTATATTAATCCAATGTCATTCATAATAGGCTACATGACCTAATGTACATATAATCAAGACAAGTCTATTATATATTATAATTACGTCTTGTATATAGATTCAATTTAAAACCTAGCATACATGTATATATGTAACATAATCTTCTTATGCTCATGAAAGGTACGCATTTACCAAAAAAGCCAAAAAGCCAAGGCCACACTTGATATTAAAGTATCCAAAATATATCAAATGGTTGACAGCTTAAATCATGAACCACATGCAGTATTTATCGTTATTAATTAAGCTAATCAAATTAGAATATAAACACCTAACATTAAAACAATGTCACATCTTATATTCTCCATCACATGATAATGAACATACCATACATATGTTTTATCTATACTCATACAAGGTCGAACCTTGCTGTCTAAAAATCATATATGCACCCAAACTTCCATCATAAATTATCAATAGATAGACTCATTAAACATTTGACTAAGAATTTTTAGCATAATATGCAAGCCATTATCAAAACATATAGTGCTCATCACATACATTATGCATTCAAGGCACACCACTTAGTAACCAAGATTAATATAAGTCTTACCTATCATAACCGATCACTAATATAATAATTTAGCCATTTTCGCATGGCTTATATACATAACCAAATTTCAACATTTTCGAAATAAAAACCAGCCTATACATGCCATAATACGGGTTTAACTATTTAAATACCGAGGCTATTGATAGTGTGATAGACTTTGCTGACGATCCCCAAGCTTGTAACTTGAATCCAAAATCTATAAAACAAAGAATCATATACACAAAATAAGCTAACATAGCTTCATAAGTTTAAAGCAAATAAACAATTCCAAAATATAATCAATTCATTTCAATTTAAGTCATACTGTATTAATAATGCCAACTTTAGCTTTGAACTTACAAATAAAATGGATAATAGCATTTTCTTGCATAAGACTAACATAGCCGAATGCTATGACATCATAATAACCAAATGTAAAATCAACTTTCTAGATTAGATTATCACTATATGATCCAACACATATATAGATATCTAGTCGCATAACCACAAGAATCCAACTATTATTATCATGTGCCTTTACTACTTGTATGAACGAATATATATATGATTATATATATATTTATATCCAAAATTTATTTCTTAATATTCATAGCATTCGCTCGAATCAAATACACTTGTTCATTTCATATAAATTTGTCTTTCGCATCACCTAAAACTTGTCAAATTTCAAGTCTCACACATACCTTAATATCAATAGGTAACAAGCTAAATCATACCTGGCTTTTAACTCAGTTACACATTTGATCGCGATTTACCTTTGCCTGATGAACCATTCGGAATTAGATAGGACACTCAAATAATCACATAAATCGTACAATACCAACGTCCCAAACGTGGTCTTACATGTAACCACAGATCGATGCCATTGTCCCAGATAGGGTCTTACTCGTAAACACATATCAGAATCACATATCGATGTCATGGTCTTACTTGCACACATATACCGGAATCCTATGTCATGACATATGTATCCTAGCTATTCCTAAGGTTCATACGGGGCTTTCGAACATCGTAACTCGGTCGAATTGAACTCGAAAGTGTAGTAGTCAAATTTAATCATTTTCAGCCATAGCATATTAAAATTCCACATTTCATAACAGCATATAAATATAACATTTAATTACCAAATAAACATGTCTATTTGCTTATAAACTTACCTAGGATATCGTAAAATAAAACGGGGTTGCAAGTCGAGAACGTTCGTTTTTTCCCGGTCCAAATCCGATTTCTTTATTTCTTGATCTAAACATATTCAAATTAAGCTCATTCAAACATCTTTTCATTCAATTTAATCCAAAAACACGTAAATAGGCAAATTACCATTTTACCTCTAACATTTACAATTTGTACAATTTAGTCCCTATTGCACAAAACACAAAATACACAAAATTTCTCAACACCCATGTTAGGCCGAATAGTACCCATGCTCATACAAGTCCATATATTTTATCAATTTTACATTTTAGTCCCTCAAATTATTATTTTTACAATTAAGTCCTAATTACTCAAAATCATCAAAAACTCCAATACAAAATATGTTAATCTAAAACATATCTTTCATTTTTCATCATCAACAACAAAAATCACAAGCTATCAACAATGGTACAATTCAAATTTTTCATCAAAATAAAAAATTCAAGCATGGGTTTTGTAGTACTCGAAGCAACGATCTCAAAAACGTAGAAATTATCAAAAACTGACAAAGAACGAACCTTGATTTTAGCTTGGAAGATGGCCGAACCTAACTTCTCCTATTTCTTTTGTTTATATTCGGTTATGGTTGAAATAATAATATGAGCACTTTGTTTTATTTATCATAAATTATAACATATATATTATTTTTTATTATTTTACCTTTTTAACCTTAGTTAATAAATTATAAAATCACATATATCCTGCCCACTACCATCCACTTCATATATAATGGGCTAATTTCATCATAACTACTCCCATTTAGAAAGCCATCAACAAATAAGCCCTTTACAAAATAAACTACCCACTTTTTAATTTACGCGATTAAGTCATTTTATTTAATCGGACACCTAAACGACAAAATTAAATCACGAAATTTTCACAGACACTGAAAATAATTTAAAAATATTTTTTTGACTCAGATTCGTGGTCCCAAAACCACTGTCCTGATTAGGGTCTAAATCGGTTGTTACAACTCTCCCCCCTTAGGGATTTTCGTCCTCGAAAATCTTACCGGTAAATAGGTTCGGATAACGTTCTCTCATTGTATCCTCTGGCTCCCATGTTGCTTTCTCAACTCCGTGCTTATGCCACAATACTTTAACTAACCAAATTTTCTTATTCTGCAACTCTTTAACCTCACAAGTCAAGATGCGAATCGATTCTTCTTCGTAGGTCATATCGAGCTTAATCTCAACCTCAGTCGGACTAATCACATGTGAAGGATCAGATCGATACCTCCGAAGCATCGAAACGTGGAATACATTGTGGATCTTTTCTAACTCAAGTGGCAATGATAATCTGTAAGAAACTAGCACCATACGCTCTATTACCTTATACGGCCCAATAAATCTCAGACTCAATTTGCCTTTACGACTGAATCTGAGTATTTTCTTCCATGGTGAGACTTTCAAGAAAATTTTATCTCCAATTTGAAACTCTATATCTTTACATTTCAAGTCCGCGTAAGATTTCTGACGATCTGACGGTACTTTCAAACTTTCACGGATCACTTTTACTTTCTTTTCAGTTTCTCTAATCAAGTCAACCCCGTGTATCTTATTTTCACTGAGCTCAGTCCAGTAAAATGGAGTATGACATTTTTGACCATAGAAAGCTTCATAAGGTGCCATTTTGATACTCGATTGATATCTATTATTGTACGCAAATTCAATCAGAGGCAAGTATCATTCCCACGTACTTTCGAACTCAAGAATGCAACATATCAACATATCCTCAAGTATCTGTATGATTTGCTCAGACTGGCCATCTATTTGCGGATGGAAAGCAGTACTGAAATGTAATTTCGTACCTAGTGCATCTTGCAATTTCTTCCAAAACCGCGATGTAAATCTTGGATCTCTATCCAAAACAATACATATAGGCACACCATGTAGTCTCACAATCTGAGAAACACACAATTCAGCCAGCTTATCAAGTGAGTAGTCTGTACGTTCGGGACAAAATGAGCCAATTTGGTCAATCTATCAACAACAACCTAGATTGCATCTTTCTTGCTTGGTGTCAACGGTAAACCAGATACAAAATCCATCGTAACTCTATCCCATTTCCATTCAGGTATCATGATCGGCTGAAGTAACCCTGAAGGTACCTGATGCTTAGCTTTTACTTGTTGACAGACTAAACATCTTGCAACAAAGTCAGAGATGTCTCGTTTCATGCCAGGCCACCAATAAAGCTATTTTAGATCATTATACACCTTTGCACTACATGGTTGAACAGATAACCGACTGTTGTGAGCTTCATTCAAAATCATCTGAATCAATTTTGAATTCTTCGGGACGCATATTTGGTCTCTAAACCTCAAACAGTCATCAGCATCAACTCTGAACTCTGAATCAGCATCCGTCTCACACTGAGCTCGTTTCGCAACCAATTCATTATCAACTTTTTGGGCATCACATATTTGTTGAACAAACAACTGTCTAGCTTTCAATTTAGCCACTATCGAACCATTATCAGACATAGCCAAATGCGTATTCATTGCACGCAAAGCAAACAATGATTTTTGACTTAAAGCATCAGCAACAATGTTAGCCTTTCCAGGGTGATAGTCAATCACAACCTCGTAGTCTTTTAGTAGTTCTAACCATCAGCGTTGTCTCAAATTTAGATCTTTCTGAGTCATCAAGTATTTCAGGCTTTTATGATCAGAATAAACATGACATTTCTCACCAAACAGATAGTGACACCAAATTTTCAACGCAAACACAATGGCTGCCAGTACCAGGTCGTGTTGTGACACCCCTAATGTGACCCTAGTCGGGAAGTGGTTTCGGGACCACAAAACCGAGTCATAAAAATAATTAACCATCATAATTGATGCTTATTATATGTATATATGCATGTGTGAAAATTTCATATTTGAATTTTGTTAATTGCATGTGAATTTAGTTAATAGGACTTATGTGTGACACTTTTGAAATGTGATAGGTTAATCTATAAGGATCAATTAGTGCGTGAAATCAAAAGGGTGGACTTGCATGTCAATTCCCCCACTTAATTAGTAGTGGCCGGCCATGACATTGAGGATAGACAAAATGGGATGGGTAAAACATAATATAAACAATTTGTGATAACATGTTGTGGGAAGAACAATAAAATATGAGGGGAGTGGGAGGAGAAACCAAAGTTGTTTCATCCTTGCTCCCCCCCTTTTGCCGTACCTAGAAGAAAAAAAAATAAAAAGGCTTCATCCTCTTTGTTCTTCTTGACCGAAAAATCAAAGGAAGAAGAGAGGATTTCTCTTGCTTCATGTTCGGCTTGGAGGAGGTTTGGAAGAGGTAAGTACCTTGAAATTCTTGGAAAATTATGTATAAAGAAGGTGGTTAGTTCAAGTTCTAATCATTCAATGGCTTGTTTATTTGGTTAAGTTCGGTTTCAAGGTTTGATCAAATTATGGTTATATTTGACAAGGTTGATTTATTTTGTTATGCTTGTTATATGATAGGTATGATTTGTGTTTTGGTGATGTGTTTGTGATGTTGATTATATGATTCAAAAATGAGATATGTTAATGATGAAATATAATCGGCCATGGAAGTAGCTCATTTTGGAAGTATGATTTGTGGTATATTATTTTTGGGGTTGATTATAAAATTTGGCTTAAGTAAGGTAATTGGTAAAAGATGTGTTTATGATATAATACATATGCTTTCATAAGCTAAGTTACGAATATGTGATATCTTGCATATTGGTTGTTAAGGTAAGGTTTGAGATATTAACGTATGAATATGTTTTGTATACTATTTGATGTTCATTTAGGTACGGTTATAAATGATGCAATTAGTTTTGATTTAAATTGTGAAATTGGTTGAATTATTAAAGAATAAGTTTTATGACCAAATATATGGTTAAAAGGTTGGCCATGCATATGTATTTTGGAAATGGTAAAGGGTTGTATATTTATATTTGGCTATCAACTGGTAAAATATGTTTTTACCTGCCTATGATAAGTTTTGTTTGTGGTTAGGCAACTAATGGTTAAGTTGTTAAGTTACATGCTTGAGTTTAAAATGTGCCATATATGTGGTTTATGAATTTGGTAAATGATAGATTGATTTTGGATATTTCATTAGTCAGGTGATGTTGTAACTATGGTATGATTTGATTCGGCACTTATGTGTAAAATTGGTAGTTATTATTTTGGTAAAATGTGCAAAATTTGGTAAGACCAATTTTATACTTAAGCTTAAGTGAAGTTGTTAATGCTGTATATATATACATATATTAACGATTAATGAATCATGTGGTTTGGCTTGACTTAGTAAATAGTGAAGAAATGCATATTTATACATAGTGTTTATGAAAGGTAGTTTTATAAATGTGATATGAGTATTTTGTTTATAAATGAGTAGTAAATATGTTAAGAACGGTTCTAAAATGTATATGGATGCCATGTGATTGTGTTTGATTGGGAAGTAAATTGTTTGATTTAGCTCAAGAGCTTAGAGGATCAAAGTCGGATAAGGGAAAAGAGAAAGTAAACGAATAGCCGTGGATATCTAGTCGTCGACCACTTCCGAGGTAAGTTTTAAGTGATTAAACATTGAGTAAATTCAATCATAATAGGACACAATGAGTTGATTTAATAAGATATGATGTGGCCATGATATGTTTTAGACTCAAATGGTGAGTTCATAAGTGTTTGGACTTGGAAATTTAAGAGCAAATTGTAATATTTTGCTTAGGACAGCAGCAGTAACGTGATTTTAGAAAATCACCATAAATTGATGGTGTGGAATTATAGGCTGAATAAAATATGTAATCAAAGCTTAATTAGTCTAGTTTCTTATAAAAGAGACCGTGTGAGCAAAGAAATTTCCTATAAAGAGATATTTAAAGTTGAGTGAGACGGTGTCAGAATGACTCCGAAATCCCCTGCTCGGTTTTTAGAAAATCATTATAATTTGTACAAAAATGGTTATAAGATAAAATTTATATTCTTAGACTCCTTAATGAGTCTAGTTTCAAATGAAATCCAGTAGAACACATTTTGAATTCTTTACAATGAGAAATTTGATTCGTAGTGAAGAGTGGTCAGATTAGTCAAACAGTGAAACAGGGGAAATTTTAAGAAAAATCTGGTATTGATTGGCCAAACCTAAAATTCTGAAAATTTAATGGATGGAAGATATATTAGTCTATATTCAGGGAAAATTAACGGCAATTGATTTTGAGTTTTTTAGCTCCAGTTATAAATAATTTAGTGACTATTGCTCAGGAAAACAGCTTGTAGTGAATATGTGAATTTGTTGTAAACATTGATGAAACTAATTGAGTTGCTTATAAGCTGTTGATGAAATTGATGTATGAGATATGTATATGTGGTAAAGCCGAATGGCTAATGTGAAATATGTATGAGATAAGTATATGTGGTAAAGCCGAATGGCTAATGTGAAATATGTATGAGATATGTATATGTGGTAAAGCCGAAAGGCTAATGTGAAATATGTATGAGATAAGTGTATGTGGTAAAGCCGAATGGCTAATGTGAAATATGTATGAGATATGTATATGTGGTAAAGCCGAATGGCTAATGTGAAATATGTATGAGATATGTATATGTGGTAAAGCCGAATGGTTAATGTGAAATTTATATATGAGATATGTATATGTGGTAAAGCCAAATGGCTAATGTGAAATATGTATGAGATATGTATATGTGGTAAAGCCGAATGGCTAGTGTGAAATATGTAGGCGATGTGTGTATATTGTGGCCGAATGACCAAATGTGAAAGGTGTGTATTATTAGATATTTGATGAGGCAAATGAATTACAAATATGACAGTCGATGTGAATGTTGTAACATGTGATTAAATGTCCATGAAACTTGGAAATATATTCCGGGTAAGACTCGATGGCTACGTGTGGAGATTTTGTCCGGGTAAGACCCGATAACTTCGTGTAGAGATTTCATCTGAGTTAAAGGTCTCACCGATAATTCGAGTAGAGGTTAAAGCTATAAGACTTCGTAATAAGAATTGCTTATAAATATATTCAATGCGAAAGGTTAAACAGGTATGTACTCCAAGTTTATATGTGAGCTTGATTTGAACTAAATCATAAGGTAGTTATGTGATGCATACAAGAGCAATCTATGAGACTATTCCTATGATTATGTGACATCGGATCAATGTGAGAGGTTATGTGAAATTATACAATATATCCATGTCACATGAGCTCACTTTTATGTGAAAGTTTATCTGTCTATTGTATATGATGAGATGTGCATATTCGGTAAAGGGATGGTAGGCCCGAAGGAAGAGTGAAATAAAAATACGAACAACTATGTTATAATTTGATTGTTATCTGTTGACACTGCTTAAAAGTTACTAAGCATTGTAATGCTTACTCCGTTTACTTTGTTTTCTCTTTTTTATAGATCACATTTCGAAGCTACAGGCTTGGGGATCGTCAGCAACTAGTCACACTATCACTATCCACTGTTTGTTACTGTTATGTTTAGAATTATTTTATGGCATGTATAGAATAGACCAGTGGCCGAAGAATATTTTGGTTAATGTATATAAGCCATGCGAAAATGGCATTTTTTTTAATGTGTACTTATAGAAGTTTAAATTGTATACATGACTGTCTTTAGTACTTATCTAAAGGAATGTTCAAAAAAAAATTTACTGTTCTGATATGATTTTCAAGTCCGGTAATGCCCCTTTACCTATTCCGGCGACGGATACGGGATTTGGGGTGTTACATTTTATTGGTATCAGAGCTACAATTTAGTCGATTCTAGGAATAACGTAGCACGCGTGAGTCTATTTATACATGCCATAAAGTGATAAAGTGATAGTGTGATGATTGTTGACTATTAAAATGTGTTTGTTGTACTGTAATGAATCTTGATCCCGATCGAGCTGTAGCAAGCTTCTGACTATGAGAATTTGCGATATAACTTCACTTGGATATGCTTAAATTATTAAGTTGATCAGGTACGTATCATGTACTTGTATTTGAATTTTGATTTGGATTGAATTATAAGGGTATAAGTGATGCAATTTTGAAAGAGTGTTATGACTATAAATGTGATCTTTGTATGTGACTATGGAACTGAAAGATGAATGGTCGATAAGCATGTTGTGTTTGTATTCAAGTAATGTAAATGATATGCTAATGTGCATTGTTATATATATACATGAGAATCGAGAGTTATATATATCCGGGCTAAGTCCCGAAGAGCATTTATGCTGGTGTTATATCCGGGCTAAGTCCCAAAGAGCATTCGTGCTAGTGATGTATCCGGGCTAAGTCCCGAAGAGCATTCGTGCTAGTGATGTATCCGGGCTAAGTCCCGAAGATCATTCGTGCTAGTGATGTATCCGGGATAAGTCCCGAAGAGCATTTGTGCTGGTGTTATATCCGGGCTAAGTCCCGAAGAGCATTCGTGCTAGTGATGTATCCGGGCTAAGTCTCGAAGAGCATTTGTGCTGGTGTTATATTCGGGCTAAGTCTCAAAGAGCATTTGTGCTAGAGCTATATCAAGGTTAAGTCCCGAAGAGCATTCGTGCTGGTGTTATAACCGGGCTAGGTCCCGAAGAGCAATCATGCTGGTGATGTGTATTCGGGCCTTCGTGCCTAGTAGGCTTCGTGCCGATAATTTGAGCAAAGTTTAAGTGTTCATTACTATACGAATTCAAATTTAAATGAAAGGATATGTTTAAAAGCGTACGTACATGATGTTTATAGACTTGGTTAAGTCATTTCAATGTGTAACAACAAATGAATAGGGGCACTATGTGTGCAAATGATTAGAGGCACTGAGAGTGCGAGTTCTTCAACTGAGCACTATGTGTGCGAGATTGGTAATTGAGGCACTATGTGTGTGAGTTCTTTAATCGAGCGCTATGTGTGCGAAATCAATCAGTGGGCACTGTGTATGCGAAGTGTGTTTCATGTATGACCTCGTGTGAGACGATGGCATTGATTTGTAATAGTAAGTAAGACCTAAAGAGAAAATTCGTTAAACGGACTAAACACTGGTGAACTAATTAGAGTCGGAGATTATACAACATTGTGCTAAATTGGTAATGAAATAAGTTTGAGACATTAAATTGACAAGGTACGTGATATATATATACATTACGAATATGAGATTCTCGGTATATGCAGTTATATGTGCTATTGTGAATAAATACTATTTTGTTAATCATGTTCAAGAAATTATTTTGACTAAGTTTCGACATTGAAAGTTGGTAAGAATTTCTGATGAATGGTGATAATTTTGGATATTTGAGTTATTCAGGCCTCGTGCCTAGTAGATTTGGGACCGGTGAAGTGTATAATAAGCTAATAGCCTAATTAGTTGATGGCTATCGAGTCTATTCAGACTTTGGGTTAAGTAGGCTAGAACCTATGCGTGGGGTTCGAGCCTATACCTAGTGGGTTCAGACCGATGAGTAAATTTTGTTATACCTATGTGTGTTATTACCGAAATGAAAAGTAAGTGAGTAAGTGTCAATTTTGTGGATCTCTGTGAATTATTATGATCAAACTAAGAAAGTTTGTTTAGTTAAAGCACTAAAGTGTGAGTTCGGAGTTGAGGTAACTAGGTGGGATCTAGAGAACTCAACGAGAGAAAGTTACCCTATCCTATTTGCCGGTAAAATTTTCAGGGACGAAAATCCCTAAAGGGGGGAAGAGTTGTGACACCCCTAATGTGACCCTAGTCGGGAAGTGGTTTCGGGACCACAAAATCGAGTTATAAAAATAATTAACCGTCATAATTGATGCTTATTATATGTATATATGCATGTGTGAAAATTTCATATTTGAATTTTGTTAATTGCATCTGAATTTAGTTAATAGGACTTATGTGTGACACTTTTGAAATGTGATAGGTTAATCTATAAGGATCAATTAGTGCATGAAATCAAAAGGGTGGACTTGCATGTCAATTCCCCTACTTAATTAGTAGTGGCTGGCCATGACATTGAGGATAGACAAAATGGGATGGGTAAAACATAATATAAACAATTTGTGATAACATGTTGTGGGAAGAACAATAAAATATGAGGGGAGTGGGAGGAGAAACCAAAGTTGTTTCATCCTTGCTCCCCCCTTTTGCCGTACCTAGAAGAAAAAAAAAATAAAAAGGCTTCATCCTCTTTGTTCTTCTTGACCGAAAAATCAAAGGAAGAAGAGAGGAGTTCTCTTACTTCATGTTCGGCTTGGAGGAGGTTTGGAAGAGGTAAGTACCTTGAAATTCTTGGAAAATTATGTATAAAGAAGGTGGTTAGTTCAAGTTCTAATCATTCAATGGCTTGTTTATTTGGTTAAGTTCGGTTTCAAGGTTTGATCAAATTATGGTTATATTTGACATGGTTGGTTTATTTTGTTATGCTTGTTATATGATAGGTATGATTTGTGTTTTGGTGATGTGTTTGTGATGTTGATTATATGATTCGAAAATGAGATATGTTAATGATGAAATATAATCGGCCATGGAAGTAGCTCATTTTGGAAGTATGATTTGTGGTATATTTTTTTTGGGGTTGATTATAAAATTTGGCTTAAGTAAGGTAATTGGTAAAAGATGTGTTTATGATATAATACATATGCTTTCATAAGCTAAGTTACGAATATGTGATATCTTGCATATTGGTTGTTAAGGTAAGGTTTGAGATATTAACGTATGAATATGTTTTGTATACTATTTGATGTTCATTTAGGTACGGTTATAAATGATGCAATTAGTTTTGATTTAAATTGTGAAATTGGTTGAATTATTAAAGAATAAGTTTTATGACCGAATATATGGTTAAAAGGTTGGCCATGCATATGTATTTTGGAAATGGTAAAGGGTTGTATATTTATATTTGGCTATCAACTGGTAAAATATGTTTTTACATGTCTATGATATGTTTTGTTTGTGGTTAGGCAACTAATGGTTAAGTTGTTAAGTTACAGGCTTAAGTTTAAAATGTGCCTTATATGTGGTTTATGAATTTGGTAAATGATAGATTGATATTTTGGATATTTCATTAGTCAAGTGATATTGTAACTATGGTATGATTTGATTCGGCACTTATGTGTAAAATTGGTAGTTATTATTTTGGTAAAATGTGCAAAATTTGGTAGACCAAATTTTATACTTAAGCTTAAGTGAAGTTGTTAATGCTGTATATATATACATATATTAACGATTAATGAATCATGTGGTTTGGCTTGACTTAGTACATAGTGAAGAAATGCATATTTATACATAGTGTTTATGAAAGGTAGTTTTATAAATGTGATATGAGTATTTTGTTTGTAAATGAGTAGTAAATATGTTAAGAACGGTTCTAAAATGTATATGGATGCCGTGTGATTGTGTTTGATTGGGAAGTAAATTGTTTGATTTTGCTCAAGAGCTTAGAGGATCAAAGTCGGATAAGGGAAAAGAGAAAGTAAACGAATAGCCGTGGATATCTAGTCGTCGACCACTTCCGAGGTAAGTTTTAAGTGATTAAACGTTGAGTAAATTCAATCATAATAGGACACAATGAGTTGATTTAATAAGATATGATGTGGCCATGATATGTTTTAGACTCAAATGGTGAGTTCATAAGTGTTTGGACTTGGAAATTTAAGAGCAAATTGTAATATTTTGCTTAGGACAGCAGCAGTAACGTGATTTTAGAAAATCACCATAAATTGATGGTGTGGAATTATAGGCTGAATAAAATATGTAATCAAAGCTTAATTAGTCTAGTTTCTTATAAAAGAGACCGTGTGAGCAAAGAAATTTCCTATAAAGGGATATTTAAAGTTGAGTGAGACGGTGTCAAAATGACTCCGAAATCCGCTGTTCGGTTTTTAGAAAATCATTATAATTTGTACAAAAAGGGTTATAAGATAAAATTTATATTCTTAGACTCCTTAATGAGCCTAGTTTCAAATGAAATCAAATAGAACACATTTTGATTTCTGTACAATGAGAAATTTGATTCGTAGTGAAGAGTGGTCAGATTAGTCAAACAGTGAAATAGAGGAAATTTAAGAAAAATCTGGTTTTGATTGGCCAAACCTAAAATTCTGAAAATTTTATGGATGGAAGATATATGAGTCTATATTCAGGGAAAATTAACGGCAATTGATTTTGAGTTTTTTAGCTCCAGTTATAAATAATTTAGTGACTATTGCTTAGGAAAACAGCTTGTAGTGAATACGTGAATTTGTTGTAAACATTGATGAAACTAATTGAGTTGCTTATAAGCTGTTGCGGAAATTGATGTATGAGATACGTATATGTGGTAAAGCAGAATGGCTAATGTGAAATATGTATGAGATAAGTATATGTGGTAAAGCCGAATGGCTAATGTGAAATATGTATGAGATATGTATATGTGGTAAAGCCGAATGGTTAATGTGAAATATATATATGAGTTATGTATATGTGGTAAAGCCGAATGGCTAATGTGAAATATGTATGAGATATGTATATGTGGTAAAGCCGAATGGCTAGTGTGAAATATGTAGGCGATGTGTGTATATTGTGGCCGAATGACCAAATGTGAAAGGTGTGTATTATTAGATATTTGATGAGGCAAATGAATTACAAATATGACAGTCGATGTGAATGTTGTAACATGTGATTAAATGTACATGAAACTTGGAAATATATTCCGGGTAAGACCCGATGACTACGTGTGGAGATTTTGTCCGGGTAAGACCCGATAACTTCGTATGGAGATTTTGTCCGGGTAAGACCCGATAACTTCATGTAGAGATTTCATCTGAGCTAAAGGTCTCGCCGATAATTCTGTTCCGGAAATTGATGTATGAGATATGTATATGTGGTAAAGCCGAATGGCTAATGTGAAATATGTATGAGATAAGTATACGTGGTAAAGCGGAATGGCTAATGTGAAATATGTATGAGATAAGTATATGTGGTAAAGCCGAATGGCTAATGTGAAATATGTATGAGATATGTATATGTGGTAAAGCCGAATGGCTAATGTGAAATATGTATGAGATATGTATATATGGTAAAGCCGAATGGTTAATGTGAAATATATATATGAGATATGTATATGTGGTAAAGCCGAATGGCTAATGTGAAATATGTATGAGATATGTATATGTGGTAAAGCCGAATGGCTTGTGTGAAATATGTAGGCGATGTGTGTATATTGTGGCCGAATGACCAAATGTGAAAGGTGTGTATTATTAGATATTTGATGAGGCAAATGAATTACAAATATGACAGTCGATGTGAATGTTGTAACATGTGATTAAATGTACATGAAACTTGGAAATATATTCCGGGTAAGACCCGATGACTACGTGTGGAGATTTTGTCCGGGTAAGACCCGATAACTTCGTGTAGAGATTTCATCTGAGCTAAAGGTCTCGCCGATAATTCGAGTAGAGGTTAAAGCTATAAGACTTCGTAATAAGAATTGCTAATAAATATATTCAATGCGAAAGGTTAAACAGGTATGTACTCCAAGTTTATATGTGAGCTTGATTTGAACTAAACCATAAGTAGTTATGTGATGCATACGAGAGCAATCTATGAGACTATTCCTATGATTATGTGACATCGGATCAGTATGAGAGGTTATGTGAAATTATACAATATATCCATGTCACATGAGCTCACTTTTATGTGAAAGTTTATCTGCCTATTGTATATGATGAGATGTGCATATTCAGTAAAGGGATGGTAGGCCCGGAGGAAGAGTGAAATAAAAATACGAACAACTATGTTATAATTTGATTGTTATCTGTTGACACTGCTTAAAACTTACTAAGCATTGTAATGCTTACTCCGTTTACTTTGTTTTCTCTGTTTTATAGATCTCATTTCGCAGCTACAGGCTCGGGGATCGTCAGCAACTAGTCACACTATCACTATCCACTGTTTGTTACTGTTATGTTTAGAATTATTTTATGGCATGTATAGAATAGACCAGTGGCCGAAGAATATTTTGGTTAATGTATATAAGCCATGCGAAAATGGCATTTTTTTAATGTGTACTTATAGAAGTTTAAATTGTATCCCTGATTGTCTTTAGTACTTATCTAAAGGAATGTTCAAAAAAAAAATTTACTGTTCTGATATGAGTTTCAAGTCCGGTAATGCCCCTTTACCTATTCCGGCGACGGATACGGGATTTGGGGTGTTCCATTTAATTGGTATCAGAGCTACGGTTTAGTCGATTCTAGGACTAACGTAGCACGCGTGAGTCTATTTCTACATGCCATAAAGTGATAAAGTGATAGTGTGATGATTTTTGACTATTAAAATGTGTTTGTTGTATAGTAATGAATCTTGATCCCGATCGAGCTGTAGCAAGCTTCTAACTATGAGAATTTGCGATATAACTTCACTTGGATATGCTTAAATTATTAAGTTGATCAGGTACGTATCATGTACTTGTATTTGAATTTTGATTTGGATTGAATTATAAGGGTGTAAGTGATGCAATTTTGAAAGAGTGTTATGACTATAAATGTGATCTTTGTATGTGGCTATGGAACTGAAAGATGACTGGTCGATAAGCATGTTGTGTTTGTATTCAAGTAATGTAAATGATATGCTAATGTGCATTGTTATATATATATACATGAGAATCGAGGGTTATATATATCCGGGCTAAGTCCCGAAGAGCATTTATGCTGGTGTTATATCCGGGCTAAGTCCCGAAGAGCATTCGTGCTAGTGATGTATCCGGGCTAAGTCCCGAAGAGCATTCGTGCTAGTGATGTATCCGGGCTAAGTCCCGAAGAGCATTTGTGCTGGTGTTATATCCGGGCTAAGTCCCGAAGAGCATTCGTGCTAGTGATGTATCTGGGCTAAGTCCCGAAGAGCATTTGGGCTGGTGTTATATCCGGGCTAAGTCTCAAAGAGCATTTGTGCTAGAGCTATATCAAGGTTAAGTCCCGAAGAGCATTCGAGCTGGTGTTATAACCGGGCTAGGTCCCGAAGAGCAATCATGCTGGTGATGTGTATTCGGGCCTTCGTGCCTAGTAGGCTTCGTGCCGATAATTTGAGCAAAGTTTAAGTGTTCATTACTATACGAATTCAAATTTAAATGAAAGGATATGTTTAAAAGCATACGTACATGATGTTTATAGACTTGGTTAAGTCATTTCAATGTGTAACAACAAATGAATAGGGGCACTATGTGTGCAAATGATTAGAGGCACTGAGAGTGCGAGTTCTTCAACTGAGCACTATGTGTGCGAGATTGGTAATTGAGGCACTATGTGTGCGAGTTCTTTAATTGAGCGCTATGTGTGCGAAATCAGTCAGTGGGCACTGTGTATGCGAAGTGTGTTTCATGTATGACCTCGTGTGAGACGATGGCATTGATTTGTAATATTAAGTAAGACCTAAAGAGAAAATTCGTTAAACGGACTAAACACTGGTGAACTAATTAGAGTCGGAGATTATACAACATTGTGCTAAATTGGTAATGAAATAAGTTCGAGACATTAAATTGACAAGGTACGTGATATATATACATTACGAATATGAGATTCTCGGTATATGCAGTTATATGTGCTATTGTGAATAAACACTATTTTGTTAATCATGTTCAAGAAATTATTTTGACTAAGTTTCGACATTTGAAAGTTGGTAAGACTTTCTGATGAATGGTGATAATTTTGGATATTTGAGTTATTCAGGCCTTGTGCCTAGTAGATTTGGGACCGGTAAAGTGTATAATAGGCTAATAGCCTAATTAGTTGATGGCTATCGAGTCTATTCGGACTTTGGGTTAAGTAGGCTAGAACCTGTGCGTGGGGTTCGAGCCTATACCTAGTGGGTTCAGACCGATGAGTAAATTGTGTTATACCTATGTGTGTTATTACCGAAATGAAAAGTAAATGAGTAAGTGTCAATTTTGTGGATCTCTGTGAATTATTATGATCAAACTAAGAAAGTTTGTTTAGTTAAAGCACTGATGCGTAAGTTCGGAGTTGAGGTAACTAGGTGGGATCTAGAGAACTCAACGAGAGAAAGTTACCCTATCCTATTTGCCGGTAAGATTTTCGGGGACGAAAATCCCTAAAGGGGGGAAGAGTTGTGACACCCTTAATGTGACCCTAATCGGGAAGTGGTTTCGGGACCACAAAACCGAGTCATAAAAATAATTAACCGTCATAATTGATGCTTATTATATGTATAATGCATGTGTGAAAATTTCATATTTGAATTTTGTTAATTGCATGTGAATTTAGTTAATAGGACTTATGTGTGACACTTTTGAAATGTGATAGGTTAATCTATAAGGATCAATTAGTGCATGAAATCAAAAGGGTGGACTTGCATGTCAATTCCCCCACTTAATTAGTAGTGGCCGGCCATGACATTGAGGATAGACAAAATGGGATGGGTAAAACATAATATAAACAATTTGTGATAACATGTTGTGGGAAGAACAATAAAATATGAGGGGAGTGGGAGGAGAAACCAAAGTTGTTTCATCCTTGCTCCCCCCCTTTTGCCGTACCTAGAAGAAAAAAAAAGAAAAAGGCTTCATCCACTTTGTTCTTCTTGACCGAAAAATCAAAGGAAGAAGAGAGGAGTTCTCTTGCTTCATGTTCGGCTTGGAGGAGGTTTGGAAGAGGTAAGTACCTTGAAATTCTTGGAAAATTATGTATAAAGAAGGTGGTTAGTTCAAGTTCTAATCATTCAATGGCTTGTTTATTTGGTTAAGTTCGGTTTCAAGGTTTGATCAAATTATGGTTATATTTGACATGGTTGGTTTATTTTGTTATGCTTGTTATATGATAGGTATGATTTGTGTTTTGGTGATGTGTTTGTGATGTTGATTATATGATTCGAAAATGAGATATGTTAATGATGAAATATAATCGGCCATGGAAGTAGCTCATTTTGGAAGTATGATTTGTGGTATATTTTTTTTGGGGTTGATTATAAAATTTGGCTTAAGTAAGGTAATTGGTAAAAGATGTGTTTATGATATAATACATATGCTTTCATAAGCTAAGTTACGAATATGTGATATCTTGCATATTGGTTGTTAAGGTAAGGTTTGAGATATTAACGTATGAATATGTTTTGTATACTATTTGATGTTCATTTAGGTACGGTTATAAATGATGCAATTAGTTTTGATTTAAATTGTGAAATTGGTTGAATTATTAAAGAATAAGTTTTATGACCGAATATATGGTTAAAAGGTTGGCCATGCATATGTATTTTGGAAATGGTAAAGGGTTGTATATTTATATTTGGCTATCAACTGGTAAAATTGTTTTTACATGTCTATGATATGTTTTGTTTGTGGTTAGGCAACTAATGGTTAAGTTGTGAAGTTACATGCTTGAGTTTAAAATGTGCCTTATATGTGGTTTATGAATTTGGTAAATGATAGATTGATATTTTGGATATTTCATTAGTCAAGTGATATTGTAACTATGGTATGATTTGATTCGGCACTTATGTGTAAAATTGGTAGTTATTATTTTGGTAAAATGTGCAAAATTTGGTAAGACCAAATTTTATACTTAAGCTTAAGTGAAGTTGTTAATGCTGTATATATATACATATATTAACGATTAATGAATCATGTGGTTTGGCTTGACTTAGTAAATAGTGAAGAAATGCATATTTATACATAGTGTTTATGAAAGGTAGTTTTATAAATGTGATATGAGTATTTTGTTTGTAAATGAGTAGTAAAAATGTTAAGAACGGTTCTAAAATGTATATGGATGCCGTGTGATTGTGTTTGATTGGGAAGTAAATTGTTTGATTTAGCTCAAGAGCTTAGAGGATCAGAGTCGGATAAGGGAAAAGAGAAAGTAAACGAATAGCCGTGGATATCTAGTCGTCGACCACTTCCGAGGTAAGTTTTAAGTGATTAAACGTTGAGTAAATTCAATCATAATAGGACACAATGAGTTGATTTAATAAGATATGATGTGGCCATGATATGTTTTAGACTCAAATGGTGAGTTCATAAGTGTTTGGACTTGGAAATTTAAGAGCAAATTGTAATATTTTGCTTAGGACAGCAGCAGTAACGTGATTTTAGAAAATCACCATAAATTGATGGTGTGGAATTATAGGCTGAATAAAATATGTAATCAAAGCTTAATTAGTCTAGTTTCTTATAAAAGAGACCGTGTGAGCAAAGAAATTTCCTATAAAAAGATATTTAAAGTTGAGTGAGACGGTCAGAATGACTCCGAAATCCCCTGTTAGGTTTTTAGAAAATCGTTATAATTTGGAAAAAAATGGTTATAAGATAAAATTTATATTCTTAGACTCCTTAATGAGTCTAGTTTCAAATGAAATCCAATAGAACACATTTTGAATTCTGTACAATTAGAAATTTGATTCGTAGTGAAGAGTTGTCAGATTAGTCAAATAGTGAAACAGGGGAAACTTTAAGAAAAATCTGGTATTGATTGGCCAAACCTAAAATTCTGAAAATTTTATGGATGGAAAATATATGAGTCTGTATTCAGGTAAAATTAACGGCAATTGATTTTTAGTTTTTTAGCTCCATTTATAAATAATTTAGTGACTATTGCTCAGGAAAACAGCTTGTAGTGAATATGTGAATTTGTGGTAAACATTGATGAAAGTAATTGAGTTGCTTATAAGCTGTTGCGGAAATTGATGTATGAGATACGTATATGTGGTAAAGCCGAATGGCTAATGTGAAATTTGTATGAGATATGTATATGTGGTAAAGCCGAATGGCTAATGTGAAATATGTATGAGATATGTATATGTGGTAAAGTCGAATGGCTAATGTGAAATATGTATGAGATATGTATATGTGGTAAAGCCGAATGGTTAATGTGAAATATATATATGAGATATGTATATGTGGTAAAGCCGAATGGCTAATGTGAAATATGTATGAGATATTTATACGTGGTAAAGCCGAATGGCTAGTGTGAAATATGTAGGCGATGTGTGTATATTGTGGCCGAATGACCAAATGTGAAAGGTGTGCATTATTAGATATTTGATGAGGCAAATGAATTACAAATATGACAGTCGATGTGAATGTTGTAACATGTGATTAAATGTACATGAAACTTGGAAATATATTCCGGGTAAGACCCGATGACTACGTGTGGAGATTTTGTCCGGGTAAGACCCGATAACTTCGTGTGGAGATTTCATCTGAGCTAAAGGTCTCCCCGATAATTCGAGTAGAGATTAAAGCTATAAGACTTCGTAATAAGAATTGCTTATAAATATATTCAATGCGAAAGCTTAAACAGGTATGTACTCCAAGTTTATATGTGAGCTTGATTTGATCTAAATCATAAGGTAGTTATGTGATGCATACGAGAGCAATCTATGAGACTATTCCTATGATTATGTGACATCGGATCAGTGTGAGAGGTTATGTGAAATTATACAATATATCCATGTCACATGAGCTCACTTTTATGTGAAAGTTTATCTGCCTATTGTATATGATGAGATGTGCATATTCGGAAAAGGGATGGTAGGCCCGAAGGAAGAGTGAAATAAAAATACGAACAACTATGTTATAATTTGATTGTTATCTGTTGACACTGCTTAAAACTTACTAAGCATTGTAATGCTTACTCCGTTTACTTTGTTTTCTCTGTTTTATAGATCTCATTTCGAAGCTACAGGCTCGGGGATCGTAAACAACTAGTCACACTATCACTATCCACTGTTTGTTACTGTTATGTTTAGAATTATTTTATAGCATGTATAGAATAGACCAGTGGCCGAAGAATATTTTGGTTAATGTATATAAGCCATGCGAAAATGGCATTTTTTTTAATGTGTACTTATAGAAGTTTAAATTGTATCCCTGATTGTCTTTAGTACTTATCTAAAGGAATGTTCAAAAAAAAATTTACTGTTCTGATATGAGTTTCATGTCCGGTAATGCCCCTTTACCTATTCCGGCGATGGATACGGGATTTGGGGTGTTACACGTGTGTTGGATAATTCTTTTCATGTGGCTTCAACTGTCTCAAGGCCTAAGCTATCACTCTTCCTTCCTGCATCAGAACACAGCCCAAACCATTTAATGATGCATCACTATAAATAACAACTTCTTTACCCGATTCTGGCTGAACTAGCACTAGAACTTCTGTCAAAAGGGCTTTCAACTGATCGAAGCTTTTCTGGCACTTCTCTGACCACCGAACTTAACATCCTTTTGCAATAGCTTTGTCATCAGGGCTGCGATCATAGAGAAACCTTTCACAAACCATCTCTAATAACCAGCAAGTCCCAGAAAGCTTCGGACTTCAAAAACATTCTTGGAGGTTTCCAATCCAGTATTGCTGAAATTTTGCTCGGATCAACCCGAATACCTGATGCTGATACCACATGACCAGAAAACTGACTTCACTTAACCAGAACTCACATTTACTGTATTTTGCATACAACTACTTATCTTGCAAAGTCTACAACACAAGTCTCAAATGTTCGGCATGTTCAGCTTCAGCACGAGAGTAGATCAAAATGTCATCTATAAACACAACCACAAACCAGTCCAGATATGATCTGAAGATCCTATTCATCAAATCCATGAAAATAGCAGGTGCATTAGTGAGTCTAAAAGGCATAACCAAAAACTCATAGTGTCCGAACCTCGTTCTGAAAGTAGTCTTTATCACATCTGAATCTTTAACTCGCAACTGATAGTAGTCTGATCTCAAATCTATCTTCGAAAATACTATGGCCCCTCTCAGTTGGTGAAATAGATCATCAATCCATGGCAATGGGTACTTATTCTTTATAGTCACCTTATTAAGCTGTCTGTAATCGATACACATTCTCATATTTCTATCTTTCTTTTTCACAAACAACACAGGTGCACCCCACAGAGAGAAACTCGGTCGCGCAAAACCTCTATCTGTCAATTCTTGCAATTGAGCTTTCAATTCTTTTAATTCTGTAAGTACCATTCTGTACGAAGCTATGAATATCAGAGTCGTCCCAAGCATTAACTCAATACCAAACTCTACTTCCCGAATAGGTGGGAAACCTGGTAATTCTTCTAGAAACACAAATAGATACTCACATTCAACAGGTACTGATTCAATGTTTCTTTCAGCCGCTTTACTATTGAGCACATAGGGAAAATAAGCTTCACACCCTTTTCTCACATATTTCTGAGCTAACATCAAAGAAATCACTGCTGGTAACCCATACAAATCACTATATTCAATCTAGATAATTTCATCATTCTGGCTCCGTAGGTCAATGGTCTTTCTTTTGGAGTTCACGACAGCATCATGTAAAGTCAGCCAATCCATAGCCAAAATTATATCAAACTCATCAAATGGCATCAAATCAGCCAGAAAGCACAGATCTAGAACCATCGAAGGGCAATTCTTACACACTTTATCAACCATAACACACCGGCCCAAGGGATTTGACACTCTAATCACAAACTCAGTAGAATCAATAGGAAGAGTCTTGCTGAATACTAATGTCTCACGTACATAAGAATGAGTAGAACTAGGATCAATCAATGCAATTACATTAGTATCATAGAGAGTAAAAATACCAGTAATAACATTTGGGGATGAAGCCTCCTCTCGTGCACGTATAGCATAGGCTCTGACAGGTGCACGAGCCTCAGATCTGATTATCTTATCTTTAGTCCCTCTCTGATTGACACTCGTATTGCCAGTATTTCTGGGTGGTCTACCTCGAGCTGCAGTGTTACCCGATCTCGTATTCTGAACCGAATTTTCCTCAGCTAACATTGGGCAGTCTCGAATATAATGATCTGTTGATCCACATTTAAAACAAGCTCGATCATGTAACCTACAACTGCCAGGGTGTCTTTTACCATAGTGCTTACACTCTAGTTGATTTGATCTGACATTACCCACACTCGCTGCTGAGGTAGCTCTCGAACTCACTAGTTGTCTATTTTGATCCTGTTTGGAGTAACCTGAAATGGCTTTAGAACGACTAAAATCATTTCGGAACTTCTTTGATGTCAACTGGAATGACTTACCAGATGTTCTTTTGCGTGCATCTCTAGCTTCAAAGTCAGCTTTTCTTTTCTCTTTCTCGAGCTCTTCAGCTTTGCAGGCTCGCTCAAAAAGTACCACAAACTCTTTTATCTCAAGTATGCCAACCAACAGTTTGATATCTTCATTCAGCCCATCTTCAAATCTTTTACATATTATTGCTTCAGTAGAAACACACTCTCAGGCATACCGGCTGAGTATCACGAATTTTTGCTCATTTTCTATTACTGTCATCCGACCCTGTTTTAGTTCTAGAAATTCTTTACGCTTCTGATCGATAAATATTTGACTGATATATTTCTTACGGAAATCAGTCTGAAAGAATTCCCAGGTCACATGCTCTCTCGAAACTACTGATACTAGGGTATTCCACTAGTGATATGCTGTGTCTCGGAGCAAAGATATAGCACATTTTAAACATTCATCTGGAGTACAGGACAACTCATCAAACACATGGATGGTATTATCAAGCTAGAACTCAGGCCGCTCAGTGTCATCATCATCAGTGGCTTTAAACTCTTCAGGTCCATCTTTTCTGATTTTATCAACAGGTGGTCTATTCAATCGCAATGAATCACTTACTTGAGGTACAGCAGGCATGAAAGATGGATTAATCAAGGGTGGAGGTTGTTGTGCAGCCGGGTTAGTCCGGATATATTAAGTGAACCAGTCATTCATCATTTGATAGAAGGCTTGTCTAGCCTCACTTTCTGGATTACTCGAAGTAGATCGAGAATCAGCCTACGCTATCCCTTGAGCGGGAGCAGGGGCTACACTCTCGACATCATCAGTTATAGCTCTGTCGGGATCCATTTACTATATGAAAACACATTTCAAATGTCAGAAGTCATCACACTATCACAGAATATAATTATGGCACATATAGCAAAACTCACACACACTACGTTAGTCCTAAAATCGACTAAACCGTAGCTCTGATACCAATAAAATGTAACATCCCTAACCTGTATCCGTCGCTAGAATTGGGTCATAAGGGCATTACAGAATAAAACAAAATTTTGAACAATTGAATAAACATTTAAATAATCATAAGAATATGTTTCCGAAAATTCATTAAGATTTAAAACGTAAGCTAACGCAACTTTTAATTTGAACATTTCATATTATTGATAAAAATTAGGCATAACATTCACAGGTAACTATATTAAATTATAATGCATCAACAATTCCATAAATACGGCATTAACATGGAAATTTTTATGAATGACATATATTTTACATATCAATACTATTAATCGCAAGCATTTGATAACAAGTCAACTTAGTTCATCCTTTGGTGTGACTGGCTATCATATATATGTTATACGCATTCATTATTTACACTTATTTAACAAGTTCATTTAACCATTAGCATATAAGTATTAGACATACATAATTAATAATACATCTCTCGTACCAAGCTCATGAAAACTTAATTAACATGTAAGGCCAAATGCATGTACGCATGTACTAACTTGTTGTATAAATGAGCATTACAATTGTGACTTGCATATGCTTTTCTTTTTACCTAATATTTTATAATTTATATTAATCCAATGTCATTCATAATAGGCTACATGACCGAATGTACATATAATCAAGACAAGTCTATTATATATTATAATTACATCCTGTATATAGATTCAATTTAAAACCTAGCATACATGTATTTATGTAACAAAATCATCTTATGCTCATGCAAGGTCCGCATTTACCCAAAAAACCAAAAAGCCAAGGCCACACTTAACATTAGAGTATCCAAAATATATCAAATGGTTGACAGCTTAAATCATGAACCACATGCAGTATTTATCGTTATTAATTAAGCTAATCAAATTAGAATATAAACACCTAACATTAAAACAAGGTCACATCTTATATTCTCCATCACATGATAATGAACATACCATACATACGTTTTATCTATACTCATACAATGCCGAACCTTGCTGTTTAAAAATCATATATGCACCCAAACTTCCATCATAAATTATCAATAGATAGACTCATTAAACATTTGACTAAGAATTTTTAGCATAATATGCAAGCCATTATCAAAACATATAGTGCTCATCACATACATTATGCATTCAAGGCACACCACTTAATAACCAAGATTAATATAAGTCTTACCTATCATAACCGATCACTAATATAATAATTTAGCCATTTTCGCATGGCTTATATACATAACCAACTTTCAACATTTTCGAAATAAAAACCAGCCTATACATGCCATAATACAGGTTTAACTATTTAAATACCAAGGCTATTGATAGTGTGATAGACTTTGCTGACGATCCCCGAGCTTGTAACTTGAATCCAAAATCTATAAAACAAAGAATCATATACACAAAATAGGCTAACATAGCTTAGTAAGTTTAAAGCAAATAAAAAATTCCAAAATATAATCAATTCATTTCTATTTAAGTCATACTGTATTAATAATGCCAACTTTAGCTTTGAACTTACAAATAAAATGGATAATAGCATTTTCTTGCATAAGACTAACATAGCTGAATGCTATGACATCATAATAACCAAATGTAAAATCAACGTTCTAGATTAGATTATCACTATATGATCCAACACATATATAGATATCTATTCGCATAACCACAAGAATCCAACTATTATTATCATGTGCCTTTACTACTAGTATGAATGAATATATATATATGATTATATATATATTTATATCCAAAATTTATTTCATAATATTCATGACATTCGTTCGAATCAAATACACTTGTTCATTTCACATAAATTTGTCTTTTGCGTCACCTAAAACTTGTCAAATTTCAAGTCTCACACATACCTTAATATCAATAGGTAACAAGCTAAATCATACCTGGCTTTAACTTAGTTACACATTCGATCACGATATACCTTTGCCTGATGAACCATTCGGAATTGGATAGGACACTCGAATAATTACATAAATCGTACAATGCCAACGTCCCAGACGTGGTCTTACATGTAACCACGTATCGATGCCATTGTCCCAAACAGGGTCTTACTCGTAAACACATATTGGAATCATATATCGATGTCATGGTCTTACTCGCACATATATACCGGTATCCTATGTCATGACATATGTATCCTAGCTATTCCTAAGGTTCATACGGGGCTTTCGGACGTCATAACTCGGTCGAATTGAACTCAAAAGTGTAGTAGTCAAATTTAATCATTTTCGGCCATAGCATATTAAAATTCCACATTTCATAACTGCATATAAATATAACATTTAATTACCAAATAAACACGTCTATTTGCTTATAAACTTACCTCGGATGTCGTAAAACAGAACAGGGCTGCTAGTCGACAACGTTCGTTTTTCCCCGATCCAAATCTGATTTCTTTATTTCTTGATCTAAACATATTCAAATTAAGCTCATTCAAACATATTTTCATTAAATTTAATCCAAAAACACATAAATAGGAAAATTACCATTTTACCCCTAACATTTACAATTTTTACAATTTAGTCCCTATTGCACAAAACACAAAATACACAAAATTTCTCAACACACATGTTAGGCCGAATAGTACCCATGCTCATACAAGTCCATATATTTTATCAATTTCACATTTTAGTCCCTCAAATTATTATTTTTGCAATTAAGTCCTAATTACTCGAAATCATCAAAAACTCCAATACAAAATATGTTAATCTAAAACATATCTTTCATTTTTCATCATCAAAAACAAAAATCACAAGCTATTAACAATGGTACAACTCAAAATATTCATCAAAATAAAAAATTCAAGCATGGGTTTTGTAGTACTCGAAGCAACGATCTTAAAAACGTAGAAATTATCAAAACCTGACAAAGAACGAACCTTGATTTTAGCTTGGAAGATGGCCGAACCTAACTTCTGCTATTTCTTTTGTTTATATTCGGCTATGGTTGAAATAATAATATGAGCACTTTGTTTTATTTATCATAAATTATAATATATATTATTTTTTATTATTTTACCTTTTTAACCTTAGTTAATAAATTATAAAATCACATATATCATGCCCACTACCGTCCACTTCATATATAATGGACTAATTTCATCATAACTACTCCCATTTAGAAAGCCATCAACAAATAAGCCTTTTACAAAATAAACTACCCACTTTTTAATTTACGCGATTAAGTCCTTTTATTTAATCAGACTCCTAAACGAAAAAATTAAATCACAAAATTTTCACAGACATAAATTCACATAGAATAAAAACTTAAAATAATTTAAAAATATTTTTTTGACTCAGATTCATGGTCTCGAAACCACCGTTCCGATTAGGGTCTGAATCGGGATGTTACAGGGTTGGGTGGGTCGATTTTATCCCCACATGGTATGTAGGGCTGGTATGGAGATGGTGTGTAGCGGATGGATTGGGTAGGATTCTTTGTTTGCATACTGTACTGAAATGGGCTAAGGCGCAGACTACCACTGATACTGAAATGGGCTTAGGCTCAAACTGTTTCTACTACTAGAAAAGGGGCTAAGGCCCTAACTGAAACTGAAAGGGCTTAGGCCCAAATTGTGTTTACTCTAACAGTATGCTTTTGTGAGATTTCACACACTGAATTTTTGTAAGCTCACCCATCTGTTAACTATACAGGAAATCCCCAAGTTTAGACAGATCGAGGCGACAGAGGACTTTGAGGTGGCCATTCGACGAAGTTTCTTTTTATTATTATATTTAAGATTTTATTTTGGGATTTCATTATATAATAAGGCATCTTTAATTGTTATATTTATATTTATTTTAATTTGGGGATTTAGTTACTTGAATTTTAATCTGGTAGTAGTAGGTTCTCGGATTTCCAAAAAAATATAAATAAATGTTTTCTGAAACCACGATGTTTACGCAACACATTTTGAAAGCTTTCGCAATAAACACTTTTTTAAAGTTTTAATAACAAACTATTATAATTAATATTTTTCTAAGACAACTTGAGTTTTCAAAATGAACTAGACATCCTAAACTTTTGTTAGGAACCTAAAGAAGATTTTACGTAGAACAGATTTTCACAAAATTTGTGTTTTAACACTCCAATGTGCATCCCACGTGCATAGCAGCTCAATTGTAAAAATTTAGCCTCATATTCAACCACTGTCATGTCTCCCTGAGTTAAATTCAGAAATTCCCTCCTACGGGCATCCACATAGCTGGCACCCACATACTTAGCCTGGAAAGTAGTCTTGAAAAACTCCCAGGTCAATCGATCGGCTTGAGTGCCCTCCTTGACGGCAAGCCACAACTGATAGTGTAACGCCCCGTACCCGAGACGATTTTCGGAGTCGAAAATGAGGTGTTAACAGACTTAATTCATTACTTAAACAGCTCAAATAATTTATTTTTAAAATTTCCAGTCAAGGTAGCAATCTGCATCACAGTTTCTTAGAAATTCATATCTCGAGTTCTGAAACTCGAAATCCAATTCCGTAAATTTTTCCTGGAACTAGACTCATATATATATTTACTAATTTTTTTTCTAGAATTTTTGGTTGAGCCAATTTGTACAGTTTATTAGTTAAAGTCTCCCCTGTTTCAGGGTTTGACTACTCTGACCTCTGTGTATTACGAATCAAATATCTCCCTGTACAGAGCTTCAATGACTATGCCGTTTGTCTCTAATAAAACTAGACTCAATAAGGAATCTGTACATATAAAGCATGACTTCTAAATATCTTTTTAAAGTTTATGGTGAATTTCCAAATTCATAACAGGGGATCTTGAAATCGCTCTGGCCCTATTTCACAAAAATTTAAACATCTCATAAAATATAACTCATATACCTGTTTTGTTCCATCCATATGAAAATAGACTCATATTCTTCAATTCCATATTTTATTCATCATCTAATTGTATCTCTACTATTTTTAATGATTTTTCAAACTCACATCACTATTTCTATCTGAATCTATTTTATGGTAAATTTTACCTATTTCATGGTTTCCATGGATTAGCTAGCAATTTGACATACATAACACCAAATATGATCATGATTAGCCATTCCAATGGCTAATCATTACCAAGCATTTCCATACCACTCAATAACCATATCATAAGACCATATATACAAAATGATTATAATGCTATACATGCCATACTCAAAATATACAAGCCATTATGCCAAGATGGTATACGGATAGTGTGAGCGTGCCTCCGACCGTTTCCGATTTCCGAGCTGGCTTGTCAACACTACAAGGAATGAAAAGGAGGGAGTAAGCATAAATGCTTAATAAGTTCACATGCAAATAGCAAGTAACATAACCATATAAGCAAACATAAAACATCATTTGCATACAAATCACCAAGACATTCATATCACATTTTCATTTATCATCTTACCATATTGTTGTTATATCGAGTTTTCAACCCGAGGGTTAAGTACATACCTGTTCAAAGTATCCATTTCACAACACTAACCAATACGTCCCTTTCATCTTGAGTATTCCTCCATTTGAGTAGAACTTTACCCGCTGAACACATCAGAATATAATTCGGATACATGGAAAGTTTGCACATAAGTGCCACATATGTAGCCAAGCTACAATGTAACCCGCCCATAAGTGAACTTGGACTCAACTCAACGAGCTCTGATGCCTAGTTACATCTCTCGAACTCGGACTCAACTCAACAAGTTCGGACATTCGCATCCATAAGTGAACTCGGACTCAACTCAATGAGTTCGGATGCCCAAATATCCTAGTGACATGTCACTTGTATCCTAATCCATTCCTAAGGTTCAACGGGACCTTTTTCCCAATCATGTGTCTTAACCATCTTCTACGGAATGCCGATACCGATACTCGGTAGTATTTCACATTTTCCAAGTATATCACATAATTTGACATATTATCAAACAATTATCACAAGTATAATATTTCATAATAATTATCATATCATTTAAATAACATTAAAACATTTAACATAATAACTATGTTACCAACATTTACATATGAACTTACCTCGTATGCGAAAATGGCTACTTTTACCATTTCGTCTACAACTTGGTATTTTGCCCATTTTAGCCCGAATTTCAGTTTTCCTTGCTCTATCATTTAAAATATAGTCTAATTAGGACTCACATTATTCAAATTGACCCAAAATCATATTTTGGAACAATTACAGTTTTGCCCCTAAACTTTTGCATATTTACACTTTTGCCCCAAAGCTCGTAAATTAAACTTCAGCCTATTTTCTAATGTTTTATGACATTCTGATCATTTTTCCCTTCTATGGCAACATCAAATTCTCACTCTAACATGTACTTATGACTATTAGGTATTTTTATCGATTAAGCACTTTTGCTCGTTTTCACTTAAAACCGAGTAGTACAAGTTGTCTAACATAATTTAAAACCTCATATTCTATCATAAAACACCAAAATACACAAATTTAACCTATGGGTATTTTTCCAAATATAAATCCTAAGTTAAATTATTGCTAGCATAAGCTAAATCAAGTTACCGGGACTCTAAAAACGTAAAATCATTAAAAACGAGGCTAGAACGGACTTACAATCGAGCTTGGAAGCTTGAAAAACCCTAGCCATGGTTTCTCCTTGCTATATTCGGCCATGGGGTTGAAGATGAGCAAAATTGGCTTTTAATTCATTTTACCCTTAAATGACCAAAATGCCCTTTTTACTATTCTTTAAATTTTTACCCTTCCAAGCCCATTTTTGTCCAAATTTTTTTCAGAAATTGGTAAAATTACTCTTTAAGGACCTATAATTAATAATCTAATTCAATTTTATGCAAATTGCTTCTAGAACACAAGTTTTGCAACTTATTCAATTTAGTCCCTAATTTCAAATTAAGCACTTTATGCATAGAATTTCTTCACGAAATTTTCACACAATCATGCAATCATATCATAGACCTAAAAATAATTATAAAATAATTATTTGTATCTCAGATTTGTGGTCTCGAAACCACCATTCCGACTAGGCCCAAAATTAGGATATTACAGATAGGCCTTATCTCTCAACAGTGATATTGCACCTTTTAATTTTTGCTTGGGGGTGCAGTCGAGGTCATCCATGATCCTCTCTGTGGCCTCGATCCAATATTCAGCCACAGTAGGAGCAACTCCAGCAACACCCCTGAAAATCTCTAACCTATTAGACCTGAGTCATTCCGTAACCGACCCATACCCACAGTGCCAGTACTAGGCCCAGCAAGCCTTTCCAGAATCCTCAACATTACTTGGGACAGTGCGTCGTCCCCAGCTACTCGATTTTGAGACCCTGTCTCAGCCATAGGTGAAGCTGGTGCCTCTCTAACTTCCTCATTAGGATTGTGTCCAGATGACGAAGTCCCGGCCTGAGCACTTCCACGGCCTCTGCTGCAGCCTCTACCATGAGTACCTCTAGTGCTTATTATCCAATCGCGCTTTTATTTGTATTAAAAGTTTTATGCCAGTCAGTTTATTGTTCCAGTGTTTATTATCGATATCTTATGAACAATATTATCTCAGAGTTTTGTTTTTGTAGTTCGTATTTTTACTACGGTTCATAGTTTACTCTAACTAAAAAGTTTCAGTATATTTTTACTTCCTAATGTAGTCTCAGAAATAACATTTCAATATTATCCTTTCAAAATAAACAATCAGAAAGCTTACCGGATCGGCACAGAGGCTCAATGTACCATTCATTCAGTATAATATTTTCAAATAATTATAACAATGTTGTTGAAATTTCTATGTTTTTGAAAAACCTAAATCCACAAGCGAGTTTTGCAACCTGGCTCTGATACCACTAAATGTAACACTCTAAACCTGGCCCAGATGTTATGGCTGAATCTTTGATGTCACATTGAAGTGTTAAAACACAAATTTCGTGAAAATCCATTCTACGTAAAATCTTCTTTAGGTTCCTAACAAAAGTTTAGGATGTTTGGTTTAACTCAAGTTGTTTTATAAAAATATCAATTATAATAGTTTGTTATTAAAACTTTAAAACAGTGTTTATTGCAGAAGCTTTCAAAATGTGTTGCGTAAACTGGTGGTTTCAGAGAACATTTATTTATATTTTCCTGGAAATCTGAGAACCTACTACCACAAGATCAAAATTCAAGTAACTAAATCCCCAAATTAAAATAAAGATAAAAATAAAAATTAAAGAGGCCTTATTACACAATGAAAACCCAAAATAAAATCTTAAAAATAATATTAAAAAGACACTTCGTCGAGTGGCCACCTCTGAGTTCTCTGTCGCCTCGATCCGTCTAAACCTGGGGATTTCCTGCACAGTTAACAGATGGGTGAGTTTACAAAAACTCAGTGTGTGAAATCCCATAAAAGCATACAGTCAGGGTAAACACAATTTGGGCCTAAGCCCTTTCAATTTTAGTTAGGGCCTTAGCCCCTTTTCTAGTAGCAAAAACAGTTTGGACCTGAGCCCATTTCAGTATCAGTGGCAGTCTGGGCCTTAGCCCATTTCAGTACAGTATGCAAACAAAGAATCCTACCCAATCCATCCGCTACACAGCATCTCCGTACCAGCCCTACAGACTATGTGGGGATAAAATCGACCCACCAAACCCTACACACCAAGTCGTACCAGTTACGGCACTAAAATAGTATTTGCAGCAGAGCTGCCAGTAATAGGCTTATTGCTTTTAGTATACTTCCTCTAAAATCATATATCTCACCCCATGCAATGCAACATAAGATAAATGTGCATACAGTAAAAATGGCATGCTCAAACAGTCATACATCACATAGGGGTAAAACAGTCATCTTACCAAAATAAGGGCCCAAGTATACTTACCGGCCCCACAGTAGGTCTACAGTAGTTTCAGACGACCCGTACCACCTTAATAGTTAATTAGTGATAATGGGCCTACAGCCCATTTTTTGGGCCCATGTGGGCCCACACACTCGTATGGTCCATAAAGCCCAGAAATGGCCTTAGCCATGTGGTTGACACAGCCCAGCCCAATATTTACCATACTTTTGTGTGATTTCCTGTGTGGGGCCTACATGGCCCAGTTCAGGCCAAAATGGCTCAATATCGTTTTGGTCCATGAAAACGCTCATGGCCATCTCATTGACCACACGTCAATGGTTTACTCCATGGCCTGCTACATAGACGGCCACACGCCCGTGTGGTGGCAACAACCCATTTTTTGGCTTTTCGGGTTTTCTACTGATTCACACCTAATGGTAGTGTGGTACACACACCTGTTTGCGAAACCGCGTTGAAGGTGTTAGAAGTCCACGACACAATCTTGTATTCATTAAAAAACAATCCATTCGCCGATTTGGAAACTATGCAATACATCCTCCTCTTTAATACCCACTCCCAAAAACCTTAGATACCTACCTCGAATAAACACAAGTGGTTAAACTACTCCACTGCTGAATTACTTTGTTCACCAAACACCCCTAATAAACCGACCGTAAAATGAGGTGTTAGCTATAAAATTAACACAGTAGAGAGGAAAAGTAAGTGAAAGCTAAAAAATAGTAGTCATACAGAGACCTACCGGAAAACGCAGGATCACTTAGAAGAAAAGGAAAATCGGACTATACACACCACAAAAGCCAAAATAATGTCAAACGATAAGGAAAAACTGGTACGATCGAACTCCTAGCAGCAAACGGCAAAGAAGAGAAAATATTAACCGAAGATGATAGAGGAGAGGAGAAATAAAATGGGAAAACCCAAAGTACCTACCGATTATCAGTGAGTCCTCAAAGTTGACCACAAAAGCAAAGGCGAGGGAAAAGAGGGTGAAGTAGTATTTGGCAACAATACTACCCAAAGAGAGGTGTTAAACAAACCAATCTGACAGAGAAAAGGGAAGCAATCAATAGCTATAGAGTCGACAGAAAAAGATGGGAGAAAAGTCGACAATGTTTGGTTGTAGCCAAGTGAAAAAGGTGCTCAACCCAAAGAACACGAGATGGGAGAGAACGATATTCGGTTAGGGTTTGAAGAAGAAAAGCAAATATTCTCCAAAGGTCAATTTGGCCTCAACTTCAAAATGCACTGAAAAGACTAGAAAGAAAACTGACAAAAAGTAGAGCAAAACCAAAAAAAAACAATTTCGACTCCCTACTAGCTTATGACCGAATTGGCATAATGGGGACTCCCCCATTCGGTCAACCACTACGACTCCTGTAACACCCCTTACCCATATCCGAGGCCGGGCTAAGGTACGAGGCATTACCAGACAAACATACAAACATTAAACTAAAATACGAGCCATAAAATTTTATTCATATTTCAAAGCGTTCATTCTCTTACACATAGTCCCTTATTTGAGTCTACGGAGCCCAAAACATACTTTAGAAAGGGTTTGGGACTAAACCGAGAACTTACGAAAATATTGGAAATTTCATGCTTTAAGGCTCCACACGCCCGTGTCCCAAAGTCGTGTTCCATACACGGCTGAGACACATGGTCGTGTCTCTGCCTGTGTGGAATATACCTAGGCGATTTTCCAAGCTTTGGTCAACCTTGATCTCTTACACACTTATACAAAATCAAAAGCATATAACATAGTATTCATTTAATGATTAAACATCCTCAATTAAACCACAAACATAGCATTTGTATGTCATCATACATGTGTCTCTCATACTCATTTTACCTTCTTTATTATAGTACCACTTATACATTTATACCAAGATTATCATCTTACCAAATATCTTCAGCTTAATCATCAAGCATTCATATTTAAAGCTAGATCATATCTTTATAAAATACCACGATTCAGATGCGCAGAATAACATGTTTGCCTGAAACATTTCAATTCAATTCCATACCCAACAAGCATTATGTAACACCCCGAACCCGAGACCATCACCGGAGTCGAACACGAGGTGTTAACAGACTTTAAACCACTTATAAAAAAATTTCCCAGACACTGCCAATCTGCGTACTAGTCGCTTAAAAACATCATATCTTGAGTTCAGAAACTCGGAATCCAGTTCCGTAAATTTTCTCTAAAACTAGACTCATACTCCCATCTACATATTTTTTTCTAGAATTTTTAGTTGGGCAAATTAGTACAGTTTATTAGTCAAAGTCTCCCATGTTACAGGGATCGACTACACTGACCTTTGCGCATTACGACTTGGATATCTCCCTGTACAGGGCTTCAATACTGATTTCGTTTGTTTCTATAGAAACTAGACTCAAAGAGGAATCTATACATATATGGCATGACTCCTAATTATCTCCGGTTAATTTATAATGAATTTCCAAAGTCGAAACAGGGAATCCAGAAACCATTCTGGCCCTGTCTTACGAGAACCTGAATATCTCTTAACATACTGTCCATATGATCGTTTTGTTACTGTGCTATGAAAATAGATTCATCAAGGTTAGTTTACATAATTTATTCACTATTTAATTCCCTTCCTACTATTTTAAGTGATTTTCCAAATCTACATCACTGCTGCTGTCAGCATCTGCCTTTAAGGTAGACTTTACCTATTTCATAGTTTCCATGATTCAACTAGCCCTTTTAGCATAAATAGCACAAATTATGATAGTGATTAACCATTCCCATGGCCAATCCTTGTTAAGCATATCCACACCTCTCAATAACCATATCCATACCAAATGATTATAACATTATACTCAAACATATATAAGCCATTTTCGCATGGCTATCCAAAATTATACAAGTCCAAAGGGTCCATGACCCCCAACAAAAAGGGTAGTCCTATACATGCCATTTCGAAGTTCAACCAAAATTGTACCAAAAGGGGGGGGCTTTGATAGTGTGGGCGACTTCGACTTCAAAATCCCGAGTCCGATAGCTGGAGAACCAAAATCTATAAAATAGAGAATCAAGGAGACGGAGTAAGCAATTTATGCTTAGTAAGTTTTGAGCAAGGGATTCCAGCACAACAAAAGTATAGCATTCATGTAGCTAAACGGATAATTTCATATGCACAATTTTTCAATATCATACTTACTTGACATTACCAACCCTTTTATTCATACACAAAGATCAACTTAGCCAAAGGCCGGTAGCTCATTTATCAACTGAGCGAATACTTATTTGTAAGGGCTCAACTAATTCAAAGCACATACGAAACATACCTTAATGTTGGGATGTTTCAAGTGTATTAACTGAAATTTTTACAGCAAGATCATTCATTCCCAAATCACGTACCTTCGGAATTTAACCGGATATAGCTACTCGTTCAAATGCCTTCGGGACATAGCCCGGTTATAGTAACTCGCACAAATGCCTTCGGGACTTAACCCGGATTTAGTAACTCGCACAAATGCCTTCGGGCTTAGCCCGGAATTAGTATCTCACACAAATGCCTTCGGATCTTAGTCTGGATTTAGTATCTCGCACAAATGCCTTCGGATCTTAGTCCGGATATGGTCACTTAGCACAAAGCCTTCGGGACTTAGCCCGGACATCATTCAAATAACCATGCACATTTAACAATAAATCATGGCACATTCGTATTTCGTTTTCGTTAGCAAAACTCAAACACAAGACACTTATCATTCTTGCAATTTCGGCTCAATAGCCACACACAAAGAGCATGATTTTGATTTGCTTAAAACATGATCTAATCAAATCATAATTTAAGCTCTTTTACTCAAGAACTTACCTCGGATGTTGTCGAACGATTCCGATAGCTATTCGACCACTTTTTCCTTCCCTTTATCGGATTTAGTTCCCCTTTGCTCTTGAGCTTAATTAAACAAATAAATTGATTTAATCATTTGAGCATCGAAAAGAGGAACACAAGGCACTTAGCCTATATTTATACATTAGACATTAAAGTCACATATGTACGGAATCATGAATCAAACTCAACATTTTAGCTAATTTTCCCCCTTGGCCGAATTTTCTAAGCCAAGACAAAAGCATCAATATACTTGCCTCTAACCGAATACATGCAACACCAATCTCCTTCCTATGGCCGAATATGCATGTCTATGTTGGGGCCGATTGCAACACTTAATACATTCTACAAGTATGGTCACTTGTATTGACTAAACACCATTTTGTTTCAAGTTCAAAACTTGGCTAATACACACATATATACACTAGTAAAGCATCCTCTCCCTTTCCATCAATTTAACAAATGCATTACTCATTAATATACAAAAATTATATTTGGCCTTAGCACACAACTTGCTAGCCGATTCTTCTCCATCTAGCAACTAATGCACATATGTGCTCACTCAAAAATGCTAAAAAGAAGATTCAAGAATCATCAATCCACCATCACATGCATCATTAACAAGCTTCATATTTAGCATGCAATGGCATTAACACAAAATCCACCTAGGCCGAATATCATCCCCATGACATAGCAAAGATTTGAACCATGGGCTAATTAGAACTCAAGCTAGCAACTAAAAACATGCATGAATCTCATGGCACAACCTCAAACATACCTTGATCTAGATACAAGTATGGCCAAACCTCCTCCTAATCCTCTTCCAAACCAAACATGAAGCAAGAACTCCTTCCTCCTTCCTTAGAATTTTCGGCCAAAAGAAGATGAAAAAGGATGAACAAAATTTTTCTTTTCTTTTCTTTAACTCACGGCAATGGGGGGGCATGGATGAGACCATTCTTTTTTTTTTCATCACTCCTCCCTTTCATTATTTAATTACCATGCTCATTATTTTATTGTTTCCACCCATGATGCACCAACACAACATGTCTATGACATGTCTTGCCCATCACACTTGGTCTACCATACTTGTCATGGCCGGCCACTACTAATAGAGGGGGGGAAATTGACATGCAAGTCCCCCCTTTTTCAACATGCACTAATAGGTCCTTATGCTTTGACCTATCACATTTCAAAATTTTCTCACATAAGTCCTATTTACTAAAACTCACATGCAATCGACTAAATCGAAGCTTGAAATTTTCACACATTCATAATTACATATTCTAGACAATAAATATCACATTCGAACATTTCGGTGACTCGGTTTAGCGGTCCCGGAACCACTTCCCGACTAGGGTCAATTTTGGGCTGTCACAACTCTCCCCCACTTAAGAAATTTTCGTCTCCAAAAATCTTACCGGTAAATAGGTTTGGGTATCGTTCTTTCATCGAGCTCTCGGTTTCCCAAGTAGCTTCCTCGATCCCGTGTTTGAGCCATAACACCTTAACTAACGGAAGCCTTTTGTTTCGCAACTCTTTCACTTCACGAGCTAGGATACGAATCGGTTCTTCTTCATAACTCAAGTCAGATTGAATTTCAACTTCTGAGGGATTAATCACATGTGACGGATCGGATCTATAACGTCGAAGCATCGAAACATGAAAGACATCGTGAATCTTTTCAAGTTCAGGGGGCAAAATCAATCTATACGCAACCAGACCAACTCGTTCGGAGATTTCGTACGGCCCAATGAATCTCGGGCTCAACTTGCCCTTACGGCCAAATCTAAGTACCTTTTTCCAAGGCGAAACTTTAAGAAACACTTTATCTCCCACCTGATATTCAATGTCTTTTCGTTTCAAATCCGCATACGATTTTTGACGATTTGTGGCTGCCTTCAGACTTTCACGGATTACCTTTACTTTCTGTTCGGCATCTTTAATCAAATCAACTCCGAAAATTTTACTTTCACCGAGCGGTCCAAAACAATGGTGTACGGCATTTACGACCGTACAAAGCCTCGTAAGGTGCCATTTAATACTTGATTGAAAACTATTGTTGTAAGCGAATTCAATCAAAGGTAAATACCGTTCCCATGAACTACTGAACTCGAGGATGCAACATCTCAACATATCCTCAAGTATCTGAATTATCCGCTCAGATTGACCATCAGTTTGGGGGTGAAAAGCAGTGTAAAATGCAGCTTGGTACCCAAAGCTTCTTGCAATTTCCTCCAAAATCGTGAGGTGAATCTCGGATCTCTATCCGACACGATAGAAATAGGTACCCCGTGTAATCTCACAATCTGAGAAACGTACAATTCAGCTAGTTTATCCAATGAAAAATCCGTACGCACGGGGATAAAGTGAGCCGACTTAGTCAGTCTATCGACAACAACCCAAAGCGCATCTTTCTTACTTGCTGACAATGGCAGTTCGGACACAAAGTCCATTGTGACTCGATCCCATTTCCACTCAGGTATCATGATCGGCTGAAGTAATCCTGAAGGCACTTGATGTTTCGCTTTCACTTGTTCACATATTAAACATCTCGAAACAAAGTCGGAGATGTCTCGTTTCATACCATGCCACCAAAACTGACGTTTCAAATCGTTGTACATTTTCGTACTCCCCGGGTGAATTGACATTCGGCTACAATGGGCTTCGTTCAGAATCATCGAAATGAGTTCTGAATTTCTTGGAACACACAACCGACTTCTGAACCTCAAACAATTGTCATCACCAATTAGAAATTTGGATTCCATATTCGGAACACATTCAGCCCGTTTTGCAACCAATTCATCGTCGACTTTCTGAGCTTCACGAGTTTGACGAATCAATAATGGTTTGGCCTTTAATTCAGCTACTAACACATTGTCGGGTAGAATAGACAAGTGCACATTCATCGCTCATAAAGCAAACAGCGATTTCCGGCTTAAGGCGTCCGCAACCACATTAGCCTTTCCCGGGTGGTAATCAATGACAAGCTCGTAATCTTTCAACAACTCAAGCCAACGTCTTTGTCGCAGATTTAAGTCTCTTTGAGTCATCAAATATTTGAGACTTTTGTGATCCGAAAATACATGGCACTTTTCACCAAATAAGTAATGTCGCCATATTTTTAAAGCGAATACGATGGCAGCTAGTTCGAGATCATGGGTCGGATAATTTTTCTCATGTGGCTTTAATTGTCTCAACGCATAGGCCACCACTCGACCTTCTTGCATCAATACGCAACCCAACCCAAGTAGGGATGCGTCACTATAAATGACAAACTCTTTGCCTAATTCGGGTTGCACTAAAATTGGAGCTTCAGTCAAATAAGTTTTTAGTTGATCGAAACTTTTCTGACATTTCTCCGTCCATTCGAACTTAACATCCTTTTGAAGTAGCTTCGTCATTGGTGTGGCTATCATCGAGAAACCTTTTACAAATCATCGGTAATAACCAGCGACCCCCAGGAAGCTCCAAACTTCGGTAATATTTCTTGGAGGCTTCCAGTTAAGTATGGTTGAAATTTTGCTCGGGTCAACTCGAATACCCGATGCGGATACCACGTGACCCAAGAAGCTAACCTCTCTTAACCAGAACTCACACTTACTGAACTTAGCATATAACTGCTTATCCCGCAAAATTTGCAACACTAATCTCAGGTGCTCAGCATGTTCGGTCTCATCTCTTGAATAGACCAAGATGTCATCAATGAACACAACTACGAACCGATCCAAATATGGTCTGAAGATCCGATTCATCAAATCCATAAATACCGCAGGGGCATTAGTGAGCCCAAACGGCATCACTAAGAATTCGTAGTGACCATATCTCGTTCTGAAGGCAGTTTTGGGTATGTCCGAATCTCGAATTCGCAACTGATAATAGCCCGATCTCAAATCTATTTTTGAGAACACTGAGGCTCCTTTTAGTTGATCAAACAAATCATCAATACGCGGTAACGGATATTTATTCTTTATCGTCACTTTATTCAGTTGACGATAGTCAATGCACAACCTCATGGTTCCGTCCTTCTTTTTCACGAACAATACTGGTGCACCCCAAGGTGAGAAACTTGGTCGAGCAAAACCTCTATCCGTCAATTCTTGCAACTGAGCTTTCAACTCTTTTAACTCTGTTGGTGCCATACGATACGGAGCTATCGAAATCGGCGTAGTCCCAGGTACAAGCTCAATACCAAACTCTATCTCCCAAACAGGTGGTAAACCCGATAATTTTTCAGGAAAAACATCCGGGTATTCACAAACCACCGGCACATATTCGGGTTTCTTTTCTAATTCTTTGTCATCAAGTACATACGCAAGGTATGCTTCGCACCCTTTTCTTACATATTTCTGGGCCAACATTGAGGATATTACAGTTGGCAACCCCTTTAAGTCCGTAGATTCAACTCGGATTATCTCGTTATTTGCGCGCCTCAAATCAATAGTCTTGCTTTTGCAATTCACAACCGCATCATGCGCGGTCAACCAATCCAAACCAAGAATAACATCAAATTCATCAAACGGCAAAAGCATCAAGTCCGCCGGAAAACAGGAACCTTGTGACACCCCTAATGTGACCCTAGTCGGAAAGTGGTTTCGGGACCACAAAATCGAGTCATAAAAATAATTAACCGTCATACTTGATGCTTATTATATGTATATATGCATGTGTGAAAATTTCATGTTTGAATTTTGTTAATTGAAAGTGAATTTTAGTATTAGGTCTTATGTGTGACACTTTGAAATGTGATGGGTTAATCTATAAGGATCTATTAGTGCATGTTATGAAAATAATGGGTTTGCATGTCAAATTTCCACCTATGACAAGTAGTGGTCGGCCATGCTATGGGATGAAATGTATTATAAACATTTTATGTTAGTGTTTTATGTTAGAAATAATAAAATAAAGAACATGGGTAATAAAATAATAGTGGTTAGTAGGGGAGAAACAAAAAAATTAGATAGGTTGCTCCTCCATTGCCGTGACTTGAGGGAGGAAGAAGAAAGTTTGGTTGCTTTAATTTTTGGCTTAGAAGATGGCTAGAAGGAGGAAAAACTATGATTTTAGCTAGTTAGGTAGCTGAAATTTCAAGTAACTCGGTAATCCATCGAAGAAGAGGAAGAGGGCTGCAACAAAAAGAAAAATGGAGACAGTTTGCATGTTGAAGGAAACTAAGGATTTAGCTTGTTTAAGAGTTTTATCCTAAGTTGGTAAGTTTTCTAAGCTCCCCTCTATCTTTAACTTTGTTGTAAAGAAAAATGATGATGGATTGTGGTTGGAAGGCATGGATGCGGGTGGTAGAAAAGAAAAGCTCTTTGATTAGTTGTAAAAATTACTACTGTCCAATTTTGTGCCTTTGTTATGCTGTCCAAAATTTGAACAAATTAATGGTTCTATTTTCATGCCGATTAGGGGTTGATAAATTGAGTCTAATAGCTAAAATATTATGTTATTCTTACTAAGTTTCAGTTGTTAGTAGTGACGTAACAATGTGACAATTAAATGCATAAATGATTGCTGGAGACTCCAGCTTGAAAACAAATTGTTCCAGCATGTAAATGCTGATTTGAATGTGCTGTAATATGTGGAGGAATTGGTCTGCTGCATGTTTGAAATAAAAGAAAACAATGGTTGTTAAATAATGCTTGCTGTCCAGATTGAAATTATGCTAGAAGGTTGAACAATTGTTGTTCAAATGGAATTTTGGAGTGTTTAATGGACTCCATGTTGCTAAAATTTACATGAATAGAAATTTCTAAGCTTAAATTGTAAGAATTTGAGTTGTGTGGTTTAAATTGTCAAAGATGCATTTGGCAATTGATTATAATTTGTTAAAGGGTGTAAAGTATTGATAGTTCTAAATGGTACATAGTTAAATGAAGATGGAAGCTTGATAAACTTTTATTTAGAATGTGAATTAGATATAAATTAAATAAGCATGAAATCGAATCATGGCATGTTTTATTAAATATGATACATATTGAAATCTATTGTTTTAGATGTAGATTAAATGATATGTGATTGCCAAATGTGATTGTTAAGTGAATAATATTAGTTAAGTACTTAAGAAAATCTATTGTTTTACTTAAGCTTAAGAGCAAAGAGGATCAAAGTCGGATAGGGGAAAAGAGAAAGTAAACGAATAGCCGTGGATATCTAGTCGTCGACCACTTCCGAGGTAAGTTTTAAGTGATTAAACGTTGAGTAAATTCAATCATAATAGGACATAATGAGTTGATTTAACAAGATATGATGTGGCCATGATATGTCTTAAACTCAAATGGTAAGTTCATAAGTGTTTGGACTTGGAAATTTAAGAGCAAATTGCAATAATTTGCTTAGGAAAGCAGCCGTAACGTGATTTTAGAAAATCACTATAAATTTTTGGTGTGGAATTATAGGCTGAATAAAATATGTAATCAAAGCTTAATTAGTCTAGTTTCTTATAAAAGAGACCGTGTAAGCAAAGAAATTTCCTATAAAGAGATATTTAAAGTTGTGTGAGACAGTGTCAGAATGACTCCGAAATCTCCTGTCCTGTATTTAGAAAATCACTATAATTTGTACAAAAATGGTTACAAGATAAAATTTATATGCTTAGACTCCTTAATGAGTCTAGTTTCAAATGAAATCAAATAGAACATATTTTGAATTCTGTACAATGAGAAATTTGATTCGTAGTGAAGACTAGTCAGATTAGTCAAACAGTGAAACAGGGGAAACTTTAAGAAAAATCTGGTATTGATTGGCCAAACTAAAAATTCTGAAAATTTTCTGGATAAGATATGTATGAGTCTATTTTTAGGGAAAATTAACGGCACTCCATTTGGAGTTTCTTAGGACCATTTATGAATAATTTAATGACTGTTGCTCAGAAAAAAAACAGCTTGTGCTGAGTTTGGGATTTTGTTGTAAACCTTAATAAAACCATTTGAGTTGCTTATAAGCTATCGATTAAACATTGGTAATCAAAGTACCAAATCCGTATTAAAGTGAAGCTATAAGCCACAAATGACTAGTATACCTAGTCAATTTTGTTATGATGAAATTGATGTACAAGTATATATATGTGATAGGGCCGAGTGGCCAATGTGATGAATGTGAAAGTATATATATGCGTGATAAGGCCGAATGGCCAATGTGATGAATGTGAACATGTGTATGTGTGATAAGGCTAAATGGCCAATGTGATGAATGTGAACATGTATATGTGTGATAAGGCCGAATGGCCAATGTGATGAATGTGAACATGCATATATGAGATAAGGCGAATGGCCAATGTGATGAATGTGAAAGTATATATATGCGTGATAAGGCCGAATGGCCAATGTGATGAATGTGAACATGTGTATGTGTGATAAGGCCGAATGGCCAATGTGATGAATGTGAACATGTATATGTGTGATAAGGCCGAATGGCCAATGTGATGAATGTGAACATGCATATATGAGATAAGGCCGAATGGCCAATGTGATGAATGTGAAAGTGTATATATGAGATAAGGCCGAATGGCCAATGTGATGAATGTGAAAGTGTATATATGTGATAAGGCCGAATGGCCAATGTGATGGATGTGGAAGTGTATAAATGTGATAAGTCCCGAAGGGCAATTGTGTCAGTACTATATCCGGGTTAAAACCCCGCAGGCTTTATGCGAGAATATTATCCTGATTAATGTCCGTAGGCTTCGTGCTCGTACTATATCCGAGCTTTAAAGACCCGACGGCTAAATGCTAGGATTCAAGTAAGACTTTGATATTGAGTATCTGCATTAAGTTACCATCAAATAAGTATTATGTATTCAAGATGTTCAGGTACGTATTACTTACTCATCGGTGGAGTGATTTCGAGGTGAATTATCAGTATCAAAGAGGTAGGTAAATGTGATTAATATTATAATTCCAAATGTGAGAATGATCTAATTGGTAATGGTATGTTTGTATAATAAAGTATGAGATGAAATATTCTTATGTATTAGTGCATATTCTGCCCAAAAGCCTTATGATCTGAGTATGGGTTGGGTTGAGCTAGATGTGCCAGTACAAGGTAAGGATTATGATTTGTAAGCTTACGTATATGTGATAAGGAATATGTTTGGTTCTTTATGTGCATATGGTAATTTAGTACTTGTCATGTTGAAATACTTAAAAGTATGGATGTGATTATGAACAAGTGGAAAGGATTATTGAAAGTTGAAAATCGATGAAGAATGTGCTTTGGAAATATTTGACCATCTAGGTCATTATTATTCGAAAGTATATATGTGGCAGCCAAGTGTTGCGTTTAATGATATTATAGATCGAGATGAAGCTCTAGATTAACTTCATCGAACAGTTGAAATGAATGACCAATGATAGTGATTGAGAACACTTTGTTTTGCTTAAAACTTACTAAGCATTAAATGCTTACTCCGTTCTTTGAATCTCTGTTATATAGATTTTGGTTCGTCAGCTATCGGACTCGGGATTATTGAAGTCGAAGTCGCCCACACTATCAAAGCCCTTTTGGTACACTTTTGGTTGAACTCTGAAAATGGCATGTATAGGACTACCCTTTTTGTTGTTGGTCATGTATCCTTCGGTTTTGTGTAAATTTGGATAGCCATGCGAAAATGGCTTAAACATACTTTGATCATAGCATTAAAATCGTTTTGTATGTTGTTTGTCGAGAGGTATGGAAATGTTGGTAACGGTTAGCCATGGGAATGGTCATTCATGATCACTTTTGGTATATGTATGACAAACTCTAGTTGATCCATGGAGGATCATGAAATAGGTAAAGTTTACCTTAAAAATAGATGCAGATAGCAGCAGTGACGTGAATGTGAAAAATCACTAAAAATAGTAGGAATGAAATTAAATAGTGAATAAATTATGTAATCGAACCTTGATGACTCTATTTTCATAGGAAAGTAACGAAACGACCATATGAACAGTATGTTAAGAGATATTTAAGTTTTTGTGAGACAGGGCCAGAACGGTTTCTGGATTCCCTGTTCCGACTTTAGAAATTCATTATAAATTAACCAGAGATAATTATAAGTCATGCCATATATTTACAGATTCCTTTTCGAGTCTAGTTTCTATAGAAACAAACGGCATCAGTATTGAAGCCCTGTACAGGGAGATATCCAAGTCGTAATGCGCAAAGGTCAGTGTAGTCGATCCCTGTAACAGGGGAGAATTTGACTAATAAACTGTACTAATTGGCCCAACCAAAAATTCTAGAAAAAAATTTGTAGATGCATATATGAGTCTAGTTTCAGGGAAAAATCACGAAACTGATTTTCGAGTTGTGAAACACAAGATATGATTTTTAAGGTGACAGTAACGCAGTTAGCCAGCTTGCCTGGAAAATTTTAAAATGGATTGTGCAAAGAAGTGATTTAAGTCTGCAAACCCCTCGTGTCCGACTCCGGCGACGGACTCGGGTACGGGGTGTTACAAACCTCGAATTACTAGGGGACATTTCCTACACACTTTGTCGACAAGCACGTAGCGACCCAAGGGATTTGACACCCGAATTACGAACTCAGTAGACTCAGTAGGTAAAGTCTTACTGGATGCTAAGGTTTCACATATGTAAAAATGAGTAGAACCGGGGTCAATCAAAGCAATTACATTAGTATCAAAGAGAGTAAAAGTACCGGTAATAACATCAGGCGAAGAAGCATCCTCGCGGGCACGTATAGCATAAGCTCTAGCAGGCGCACGAGCCTCGGATCTGGTCGTAGCATCTCTAGATCCTCTCTGACCACCACTAGCATTGCCCGTATTTCCAGATGGTCTACCTCGAGCAGTGGTAGCACCCGGTTTCCCACTCTGATTTACATTCTGTTCAGACAACCTCGGGCAATCTTTAATGAAGTGGTCAACTGATCCGCACTTGTAACAGGAGCGGTCAGGGAATCTACAACTCCCCGAATGCCATTTACCGCAATATCGACATTCCGTTCTATCTCGACGTTCATTCCCAACACTGGCGACCGAAGTGCCTCGTGTACCCACAGGGGGTCGATCACGATCTCGTCTAAAAAGGCCCGAAGTGCCTCTAGACCGGCCCACATCATCTCGAAATTTCTTCGATGCCTGTTGAAGAGACTTTCCCGAGGATCTTTTACGAAACTCTCCAGTTCCCACATCAACTTTTTGTTTTTCTTTTCTAAGCTCTTCGGCTTTACAAGCTCGCTCGACAAGTACTACGAACTCTCGTATTTCAAGAATGCCAACGAACATTTTTATATCTTCATTCAGCCCATCCTCGAAGCGTTTACACATGATAGCCTCGGACGAAACACATTCCCGAGCGTATCTACTAAGTCTAACAAATTTTCGCTCGTAATCAGTAACTGACATAGAACCTTGCTTAAGCTCAAGAAATTCCTTCCGTTTTTGATCAACAAATCTCTGACTGATATACTTTTTCCGAAACTCAGTTTGGAAAAACTCCCAAGTTACTTGCTCTCGGGGCACAACAGAAGTCAGAGTACTCCACCAATAGTAGGCAGAATCGCGTAGCAAGGAGATAGTACACTTTAGGCATTCATCGGGTGTACAAGATAGCTCATCGAGTACCCGGATAGTGTTGTCCAACCAAAATTCAGCTTGCTCGGCATCGTTGCTATCCGTAGCTTTAAATTCAGTAGCCCCATGTTTTCAGATTCTGTCAACTGGGGGCTTATTTGACCTTATTTGGTCAGTTTCCGGAGGTATTGTAGGTGCGGGGGTGGTATTAGTCGGGAATGGAGGTTGTGGAACAGCCGTATTAGTTCGAATGAATTGGTTGAACCAATCATTCATCACGCTATAGAAAGCTTGTCTAGCTTCATCATTCGGGTTACTAGCATTAGGTTGAGAGTCTGCCGGCGCTGTCCCTTGTGCGGGAGCGGGCGCTACACTCTCAAGATCATCAGCTACCGCTCGGTCGGGATCGGGATCCATTACTATAAATAAACACATTTGCAAATGTCAGAAATCACCACACTATCAATTGATCACATAAAATGGCATGTATAGCTAGACCCAACGCATTACGGTAGTCCTAGAATCGACTAAACCGTAGCTCTGATACCAATCAAATGTAACACCCCGAACTCGAGACCGTCACCGGAGTCGAACACGAGGTGTTAACAGACTTTAAACCACTTATAAAAAAATTTCCCAGACACTGCCAATCTGCGTACTAGTCGCTTAAAAAAATCATATCTTGAGTTCAGAAACTCGGAATCCAGTTCCGTAAATTTTCCCTGAAACTAGACTCATATGCCCATCTACATATTTTTTCTAGAATTTTTGGTTGGGCCAATTAGTACAGTTTATTAGTCAAAGTCTCCCATGTTACAGGGATCGACTACACTGACCTTTGCGCATTACGACTTGGATATCTCCCTGTACAGGGCTTCAATACTGATGTCGTTTGTTTCTATAGAAACTAGACTCAAAGAGGAATCTATACATATATGGCATGACTCCTAATTATCTCCGGTTAATTTATAATGAATTTCCAAAGTCGAAACAGGGAATCCAGAAACCATTCTGGCCCTGTCTTACGAGAACCTGAATATCTCTTAACATACTGTCCATATGATCGTTTCGTTACTTTCCTATGAAAATAGATTCATCAAGGTTCGTTTACATAATTTATTCACTATTTAATTCCCTTCCTACTATTTTTAGTGATTTTCCAAATCTACATCACTGCTGCTGTCAGCATCTGCCTTTAAGGTAGACTTTACCTATTTCATAGTTTCCATGATTCAACTAGCCCTTTTAGCATAAATAGCACAAATTATGATAGTGATTAACCATTCCCATGGCCAATCCTTGTTAAGCATATCCACACCTCTCAATAACCATATCCATACCAAATGATTATAACATTATACTCAAACATATATAAGCCATTTTCGCATGGCTATCCAAAATTATACAAGTCCAAAGGGTCCATGACCCCCAACAAAAAGGGTAGTCCTATACATGCCATTTCGAAGTTCAACCAAAATTGTACCAAAAGGGGGGGGCTTTGATAGTGTGGGCAACTTCGACTTCAAAATCCCGAGTCCGATAGCTGGAGAACCAAAATCTATAAAACAGAGAATCAAGGAGACGGAGTAAGCAATTTATGCTTAGTAAGTTTTGAGCAAGGGATTCCAGCACAACAAAAGTATAGCATTCATGTAGCTAAACGGATAATTTCATATGCACAATTTTTCAATATCATACTTACTTCACATTACCAACCCTTTTATTCATACACAAAGATCAACTTAGCCAAAGGCCGGTAGCTCATTTATCAACTGAGCGAATACTTATTTGTAAGGGCTCAACTAATTCAAAGCACATACGAAACATACCTTAATGTTGGGATGTTTCAAGCGTATTAACTGAAATTTTTACAGCAAGATCATTCATTCCCAAATCACTTACCTTCGGAATTTAACCGGATATAGCTACTCGTTCAAATGCCTTCGGGACATAGCCCGGTTATAGTAACTCGCACAAATGCCTTCGGGACTTAACCCGGATTTAGTAACTCGCACAAATGCCTTCGGGCTTAGCCCGGAATTAGTATCTCGCACAAATGCCTTCGGATCTTAGTCCGGATTTAGTATCTCGCACAAATGCCTTCGGATCTTAGTCCGGATATGGTCACTTAGCACAAAGCCTTCGGGACTTAGCCCGGACATCATTCAAATAACCATGCACATTTAACAATAAATCATGGCACATTCGTATTTCGTTTTCGTTAGCAAAACTCAAACACAAGACACTTATCATTCTTGCAATTTCGGCTCAATAGCCACACACAAAGAGCATGATTTTGATTTGCTTAAAACATGATCTAATCAAATCATAATTTAAGCTCTTTTACTCAAGAACTTACCTCGGATGTTGTCGAACGATTCCGATAGCTATTCGACCACTTTTTCCTTCCCTTTATCGGATTTAGTTCCCCTTTGCTCTTGAGCTTAATTAAACAAATAAATTGATTTAATCATTTGAGCATCGAAAAGAGGAACACAAGGCACTTAGCCCATATTTATACATTAGACATTAAAGTCACATATGTACGGAATCATGAATCAAACTCAACATTTTAGCTAATTTTCCCCCTTGGCCGAATTTTCTAAGCCAAGACAAAAGCATCAATATGCTTGCCTCTAACCAAATACATGCAACACCAATCACCTTCCTATGGCCGAATATGCATGTCTATGTTGGGGCCGATTGCAACACTTAATACATTCTACAAGTATGGTCACTTGTATTGACTAAACACCATTTTGTTTCAAGTTCAAAACTTGGCTAATACACACATATATACACTAGTAACGCATCCTCTCCCTTTCCATCAATTTAACACATGCATTACTCATTAATATACAAAAATTATATTCGGCCTTAGCACACAACTTGCTAGCCGATTCTTCTCCATCTAGCAACTAATGCACATATGTGCTCACTCAAAAATGCTAAAAAGAAGATTCAAGAATCATCAATCCGCCATCACATGCATCATTAACAAGCTTCATATTTAGCATGCAATGGCATTAACACAAAATCCACCTAGGCCGAATATCATCCCCATGACATAGCAAAGATTTGAACCATGGGCTAATTAGAACTCAAGCTAGCAACTAAAAACATGCATGAATCTCATGGCACAACCTCAAACATACCTTGATCTAGATACAAGTATGGCCAAACCTCCTCCTAATCCTCTTCCAAACCAAACATGAAGCAAGAACTCCTTCCTCCTTCCTTAGAATTTTCGGCCAAAAGAAGATGAAAAAGGATGAACAAAATTTTTCTTTTCTTTTCTTTAACTCACGGCAATGGGGGGGGCATGGTTGAGACCATTCTTTTTTTTTCATCACTCCTCCCTTTCATTATTTAATTACCATGCTCATTATTTTATTGTTTCCACCCATGATGCACCAACACAACATGTCTATGATATGTCTTGCCCATCACACTTGGTCTACCATACTTGTCATGGCCGGCCACTACTAATAGGGGGGGAAATTGACATGCAAGTCCCCCCTTTTTCAACATGCACTAATAGGTCCTTATGCTTTGACCTATCACATTTCAAAATTTTCTCACATAAGTCCTATTTACTAAAACTCACATGCAATCGACTAAATCGAAGCTTGAAATTTTCACACATTCATAATTACATATTCTAGACAATAAATATCACATTCGAACATTTCGGTGACTCGGTTTAGCGGTCCCGAAACCACTTCCCGACTAGGGTCAATTTTGGGCTGTCACACATTACATTGAGACTAGTCATATATATATACATGTCATGATACATAACATTCTCTTTTTGTTTTCTTATAAACACATATCATTTATTTCAGTATATCAATATTTCATATACCATAGTTTCCATGTATTCCACATATATTTATTTTCCTCCTCCTCCTCTCCATTCCACGTCCTTAATGTATATAGCATTCTTGTAAGTACGATTTCACAATTTACTAATAAATGTTCGCATCAAACTATCCACACGAGTCATAGTCACTTAATTATTTATAATTTGATCTATAGAGCTCCAAATTAAGATTCGTAAATTTCCCCTGAAACTAGACTCACATATCTTTCCATCATAAAATTTTCATAATTTTTGGTTTAGCCAATTAGTACAGTTTATTCATTAAAATTTCCCCTATTTCACTTTCTGACAGTTCTGACCTCTCTTCACTAAAAAATAATTATCTCACAGTACAGAACTCGGATAATATTCTTGTTGATTTATCTTGAAAATAGACTCATTATGGATTTTAAAAATATAATTTTTAGCCTCTAATTATTTTTCTCCAAATTTTTGTGATTTTCCAAAGTCAGAACAGGGGATCACGTAATCATTCTGAATCAGTCTCACAAAAACATAAATATCTCAAAATATAGAACTCCTTTGCTTTCTATGTTTCTTTTATATGAAAATAGACTCATTAGTATTTAATTTGATATCTCATTCAGTCTCTGATTCAATTTATACTATTTTTGGTGATTTTTCAAAATCACGTCACTACTACTGTCCAAAACAGTTTTATTGCTAATTCACTCTTTCACACTTTCTTTGTATTAACCTCATTTTAACATACATATCACAAATCATTTTCACCACATTTCATACATCACAAGTATAGGCCCGTGATCACAAGGTCACCATAAAATCATCCTCATGTATAACTTACTTGTTTATAACCTTACCACATCCTGGTCACTTAATGAACACATCATTCACATAACCAAGTTCCTGCACTTATTCATCACAAAACTCACAAAGCAATACATAGAGAGTCTCCCGTTGAACACTTCGGATCAATCCTCGATACTTGGTGGTTTCAGCACATAGCTCCACCCATCATATAGTTCGGCTCTCTTGTACACATGGTGAACACTTAGTACCACCCATGTGACCTAGCCAGTTTATCTCGTAGCTCTCTTGTCTACATGGTGTCCTTCACTTGGAACCACGCATGTGACCTAGCTACATATATCCCTTAGCTCTCTTGTCTACATGGTGTACACATAGTATCGCCCATGCGACCTAGCTACATCATAATGTCTTGTAGCTCTCTTGTACACATGATGTGCACTCAGCACTATACATGTGACCTAGCTACATACCATCTGTATCATCCAATCTTTCCGAAGGTTCAACCGGGATTTCTCTCTCTTTTCCAACAATTTCACTAATCAAGTAATTATCCACAAACATATTTCCAATATTTTTATAAAATATCATAATACAAGTAATAGTGATGTATTACTTACATATAAACTTACATCTCATTTAATATCAACGCAATAACATTAAATTACACATTGTCTTATTAAAAATCATATGAACTTACAATTTCCCATAATATCCATAATCATAGAAATCACATTTATGTATGATAATTCAATGCACTTCATGTACCATAGACATATTTTTAAATCAATTCATAAACTTGGCACCATAATCATTTAATTTAACATAATTCAATTAATTCACTAAATTTAACTTTCAAATATAAATTACAGCATTATTGTTGTATTATTATCATACCAACTTACATACTTTCAACACCTCGGAGATCATAGTAAATATATCAATTTTACATTGAAACATGCATAAATTAATGCTTATTATACATATGAACTTACCTTGATATTAAAACGGCCATTTTACCAACTTTTCCAATTTTCGATTTTTCTCTCATTCTAGGTTCAAATCTCGTTTTCCAGGATCTAAAACATCATATTTTACTTATTTAATTAATGTACTATTCAAAACAGTCCTTAACTCAAACTTTGGAAAAATTACAATTTTGCTCCTAAACTTTTGCATATTTACACTTTTACCCCTATGCTCGAGAATTAAACTTCATCCCTTATTCTTATGTTTTATGACATGATGATCACTTTTCCCTTCTATGGCAACATCAAATTCTCACTCTAACATATACTTATGACTATTAGGTATTTTTACCGATTAAGCCCTTTTGCTCGTTTTCACTTAAAACCGAGTAGCACAAGTTGTCAAACATAATTTAAAACCTCATATTGTATCATAAAACACCAGAATACACAAATTTTACCTATGGGTATTTTTCCAAATATGAACCCTAGGTTGAATTATTGCTAGCATAAGCTAAATCAAGTTACCGGGACTCCAAAAACCTAAAGAACTTGAAAAACGGGGTTAGAACGGACTTACAATTGAGCTTGGGAAGCTTGAAAACCCTATCCATGGAGTCTCCCTTGGTATACACGTCCATGGTGAATAAGATGAGCAAAATTGGCTTTTAATTTTGTATTTTAATTCATTTCACCCCTAAATGACCAAAATACCCTTACTACTAAACTTTCCAAAAATTCCATCTGTCCAATTTTTGTCCATAACTTAGAAATTGGTCAAATTCTATTTAAGACCTCCTAATTAATATTTCAAATCAATTTCATACTAGAAACTTCTAGAATGCAAGTTTTGCAACTTATTCAATTTAGTCCCTAACTTCGAATTAAGCACTTTATGCATAGAATTTCTTCACGAAATTTTCACACAATCATGCAATCATATCATAGACCTCAAAATAATCATAAAATAATTATTTATATCTCAGATTTTGTGGTCCCGAAACCTCTATTCCAACTAGACCCAATTTTGGGCTATTACAACTCCTCTACTCTTTGAGCCACTCCTCCTATCACTCCCCAAGTCTCTCCTCTTTTTCCTCACTTGGCTGATTCAAACTCCCTCAACTACTCCTCAAATTCGGCTACTTGATCCCTTACTCCCCTCAACCATCCAACCACTAGAGTCCCAATGCCATCCAATCACCCACATGGCAGTTTACAAAAAGAACACCTCTTGCTTACAATAGGACTCGAACCCTAGTCCCTTGGCATAGTAACACGCCATTTGCCACTAGTCTAGCAAGCTTTTTATGACATACTCTACCCACATAAATTTAAAAAGTCTACTATCAGAAAACAATGGTTTATTCAATAAAAACAAAAATTTTGCTCTAGCCATGGCTTGACCCCATGACTTCTCAGACACCCGCAAAGCACTAAACCACTAAATCAGACATACATTCTTGCCGCAAGTCACAAAAATAATTTAACAGGGGTTTTTGAGATTTGGGGCATTACACTAAGACATGGGTAAATGATATCCTCTCATTGGCATTACATTATTGATGAAAAGTAAAAATGGCTATGGGTATTTTGTCTTTGTGATGAATGACTTAGTTACTATTTAATAGCAATTGACTTTTCATAAAGGAAGATGTAATGGTTACCATGAGATAAAATAAGATTATATTAGGAGAACGAATATTATCCCAAAGAGATCAAGGATATCGTATGAGGGTAACACATTAAATCAAGTCACTAAGTTGCGCTCTAATTTAAAACTTTTCAAATATGTATATCCTTTCCCTTAAACAGGATTTTGAGACCTAAAACATGTCTACAGGCAGCGCGGGACAAAACCAAGAACGTTTGATAAACTTTTGGGCACCTTGGAAAATTTTCCTTATCTTATAGTGCTACACGCCCATGTAGATAGGCCGTGTGGACTCTCACACCCGTGTGACTTGGGACACGCCCATGCCTTATGGCCGTGTGCAACACTGACTTATCAACACGGCCGTGGCACACGCCCGTGCTACCTGCCCATGGGCAACATTGTCTTTTAGACATGGCAAGGACACACGCCCATGTGGCCTACTCATGTACATTTTTTATTTAAAATTGTAAGTGCAGGGGACACACGGCCATAGCCCACACCCATGGGAAGGAACTGTGTGTCACACACGGCCTAGACACACGCCCGTGTGTCCGACCATGTGGACCCTAATAGGCTATTCTCCAAGCCTTAAGTCACTCCTTTCTACTCCTTATACCTAGTCATTACCAAGTTCGAAGGAAAACATGATTATACACTTGTAAATAATCTTGATAAAACTAGTTGTATGAAAATATCATATCATTGGTTTCATACATGAAAGGTTATTTCCCATTTCGTGTTTATGGGTTTCCATGTCACTTTAATTCGTCCGAAATTGGCTCGTTCATGTAACTCATTGCCAATTGGTAACAACCCATCACTTGTAAATAAAACCATACAAAAATTCGTAGGTCATAGCCTACTTCAATTAAGCCAAATTTTCATGGCCATATACAAAAAGATAAACATATTTTTACATGCCTTCATTTGGAAAATCAAATGACACATCTAACAAAATGCTCAAAAATCCTATACATGCCATTGAACAAAAATAAAAATGTCTTTATACCAAAGCTTGACTAGTTGATAGTGTGACGATTCTCCAATCTTCTTCCAGTCCTTATGAGTCCTCGAGCTTTGTGAGATAGGGAAAAAGAGAGGGGTAAGTATTTACATGCTTAGTAAGCTCGAATAACCGAAAAGTAAACTTACCGAGTAATTATCATATATCCATATTTAAATCATGAAATCATCACTCATGAAATGATTTCCTATCACATGCACTCAATCAATGAGTTAGTCACATAACAAAACATTAGTCACATAACAAAACATCATATAACTTATTTAGATGAGCTCACCTTTCATCATCTTATTGATATACATCATATTAATCCCGTTGAGTTTCTAGAAAATCTCGATGGAATACCCATTATCCGTCAATTCTTACGAATGATCATTTCACATATATGCACTCCCACGAACCTCACATCTTATGGGAGTATTACCAGTCCAGGCTAAATTCCCCATATCATGAACTCATAAGGTGATGTCGGGATTACCAGTCCAGGCTAAATCCCTTATAGACATACACCCTTACTGAGCTCGGATTTGAATTACCAGTCCAAGCTAAATTCAGATCCTAATCGGATTACTCGTCCAAGCTAAATCCATAATGCACACATATTCTTCGGGAGGCTCAATCATTCAAGGAACACCCATCCGGGCTAGATCCTTTTCATAATTGAGATCTACGGATTACCCGTCCGGGCTAAATCCTTACTACAACACATGCAGGATCTCAAATCACATGTAATTACAGGTTACCATCGAATTCCCTTTGTCAACCTCAACCGAGACATTTTTCACATATTACCATCAAATAGGCATTTCTATGATATTTCATGCCAATAATAAATGCAATCATCATGCATTCGTAAATCATACAGTTATGCATATTAGGAGTTTATTTTAAGGTATCTGAACTTACCTGGTATTTGTTTCAGAGTTGTGTTTCAGTTATTCCGAAACCTTGCGTTTACCTCGATCGACCTCTAAAGTTTGTTCCTCGGCGTCTATAAAAAAATTATGTCATTAATAGCCCACATTATACATTACAAATCTAATTCTCACCCCCGATCCAAATGACCATTTTGCCCCTAACCTTTTATATTTTTACGATTTAGTCCTTAAGCTCGTATAATGAAACACATGCAATTTCTACCTTACCCAAGCCTAGCCGAACACTTTTCCTTCTCATGGTAGCCCTAATTTTCCATTATTTTCACACTTCTACCACACATTTTACAACTTTGCAAAATGGTCCCTACAAGGGTTTTTCATGAAAATCACTTAGGAAAAGGTGTTTAACACATATTCATCTTTCATGTTCCTCCATAATCCATCAAAATACAAATAACTCATGCATGGGTAAAATTTTAAACATAAACCCTAGCATGAAATATGGGTAGAAATGGAGAGAGCAAGCTATCAGGATTTCAAAAATACAAAGAACATTAAAAATGGGGCTTGGGAGCACTTACTATTGAGCTTGGAAAGCTTGAAAACCCTAGCTATGGTGACAAGAGAATTTCAACAGCATGGGGAAGAAGAATGGTTGATTTTGGCTTGATTTTTCCCATTTTATTTCATTAAAAAGCCAAATGACCAAAATGCCCTCATGCCCTTTCTTTAAAATTTTATCATGCAAGCCATTTTTGTCCAAAAATTTAGAAATTGGGAAAATTACTCTCCAAGACCTTCTAATTCATAACCCAAAGCAATTTCATACAAATTGCTTCTAGAATTCAAGTTTTGCAATTTATTTAATTTAGTCCCTAATTTCCAATTGAACACCTTACTCAAAGAATTTCTTCATGAAACTTTAACACATGCATATACTCATATTCTAGGCCTCATAATAATCATAAAATAAATATTTTGATCTCAGATTTGTGGTCCCGAAACCACTATTTCGACTAGGCCCTATTTTGGGATGTTACATTTCTCCCCCCTTAGGAACTTTCATCCTCAAAAGTCTTACAAGTGAACAGATTCGGATATTGGCTTCTCATGGTTTTTTCCGGTTCTGATGTAGCCTCTTCTACACCATGTCGATGCCATAAAACTTTTACTAAGGCTACATCTTTATTCCTTATTTGTTTAACCTCACGAGCCAATATCTTAACTGGTTCCTCTCCATCAGTCATGTCCGGTCGAATTTCAATCTCTGTCGGCAAAATCACGTGAGAGGGGTCTGATCGGTATTGCCTTAACATAGATATATGGAACACATCATGAATCCTTTCCAGTTCAGGTGGCAATGGCAAGCGATAGGCTAACGGTCCAACTTTTACAATGATCTCATACGGTCCAATAAATTGCGGACTTAGTTTACCTTTCCGGCCAAATCTCAACACCTTTTTCCATGGAGCCACTTTCAGGAATACTCTATCTCTAAGTTGAAACTCAATTTCCTTTCTTTTTAGATCAGCGTATGACTTTTGCCTATCCGATGCCGCTTTTAAACAGTCTCGTACCACTTTAACTTTCTCTTCAGTTTCTTTAATCAAATCAACTCTGTGAATTTGATTTTCCTTAAGTTTCGTCCAATACAATGAAGTTCGGCACTTCTGATCACGATTTTTGTGACAGGTAAGTTTTAAATATTTATAATTAATCATTCTTGAAACTAACTATTATCGCGATGCAAGCAAGTGTACCTATCGAATAGTAGTATAGTTTTAGCAAGACTGGATTGTCGAACCCAAAGGAACTAAAAGTACTAGTTAATGACTGTCTTTTTATTATCTAGCCTAAGAATAAGGTGATTTGGCTTTAACTAATCTAAGAATTCACAGAGAATGGAATTGGGGGATTACTTTTGGAAAACGATTGAATTAAGACAATTCCTAAGGAAAAATCCACCTAGACTGTACTTGTTATTCTGGCTCCGAATCAGACGATTTATTCATTTAACTTATTCCGTAGAGATCCTTAAGTTATGTTATTATCCCTATTCAAGACTAATAATGTCTAATCCCTAGATTGAATAATTGAGACTTTTCTCTAATTAACACTCTAGGGTTGCATTAACTCGATCTATGGATCCCCTTATTAGGTTTCACCCTAATCTGGCAAAATCTTGTCACCCTATGTCTAGGCGCGCAAACAACTCCGCTTAATTATGACAAATGTACTCTTAGACAGGGTCTATTCCTCCTCTGAATAAGAGCTTATCTTGAATCAGTATCCTGGGATATCAAAAAAATAATTAAGAACACATAATTATGAACAAGTTAAATATTTATCATACAATTCAGAAAATAATAACAAGATTCGTCTTAGGCTTCATTCCCCTTAGGTATTTAGGGGATTTAGTTCATAACTAAAAAGGAAAACATCTCAGAAGAATAACGAATACAAAACATAAAGAAAACCCAAAACTCCTGAAGGGAAATTGAGGGGAGATCTTCAATCTTGATGATGGCTCCAGCTTTTGAGATGGATCAATCGGATTCCTTTGAGTAATTCCTTCCTTCCTCTCCGTGTATCCCCTTATTTTCCTCTTCTGGGGTGTATTTATGGGCTTTAGAATGCCTAGAAGGCCTCAAAATTGGCCTTTTCCGAATTGGACTCAACTTGGGCTCAGCAGGGACACGCCAGTGTGACACGCCCGTGTGAATCGTGCTTCCACTCTGCCAAATTAACACGGCCATGTGGTCTGCCCGTGTGAGGAAGTCCAGGCCGTGTTGATTACGTACTTTGGCCCACTTTCTTATTTTTGGCCCGTTTCTCGTTCCTCTCGCTCTCTAATGCTTTCCTAAGTATAAAACATGCAATTAAAGCATTAAGAGTATCGAATTCTCCAATTCTAATGGGAAATCATCCATAAAATACGTTAAACATGGGTAAAAATATGTATAAATTACAGTTTATCAAATACCCCCACACTTAAGCATTTTCTTGTTCTCAAGCAAAATTCTCAACTCATAATCAAAATAAATTCTTCTCAATTTATAATTTCTATTGATAATATCTCAAAATAATCCATAGGTAATCATACATTGAGAATTCAACTAAAAGAACATAAAAGTTTCAAACATTCCAAGTTGAGTGTTTAATCATGCAAACATAGGTGTTTCCCCTCATCTAAGTAATTACCTTTTATTCAGAATATCACAGAGTTTCACATCCTCACTAAAGATTCACTCAAATCACTCAATGTGTTAAAGGACAATAATTGAAGCACTCAATAGTCAATAATGAAAAATTATTACCATAGGCTTGTTTGAAAATCAAATCTCCACCACTATAAATTGAGATGATACATCAATCAAAAGGTCTTTAGAGGGTTATAATAGGGCTTGGTTAGGGGGTGTGGTCACAAGTTGAAGAAAAGGTTAGAATCGAGATTGACTTGAAAAATTTGCCTAACTAGAAAAATGGCTAGTCATCAATTACGTAAAACAGAGCTTTTCTCAGAATATGGAATTTTAACTTCTTTAGCTCAGAAGATTACTACTATTAAGATGTATACATATTTTTTAAGAACAAGTTAAATACAAAGTAGATTAAAACTTAGCTAAGCAACTATTTCAATTCCAATCTCGACAAAAAAATTAGGGATCAAATTAATTTAAGGGATTTCAACAATAATGGGCTAAGGGTTAATATTAAGGGTAATACAAGAAATAGGTTGTTAGGCTCAAGGGGGTTCACTAAGGGTTAACCATGGAGGTACGCTTTTCATTGCATGAGTGGGTTAATCCTAAGTGCCTCTATCATCTTGACATATCAACTTAAATAGTGTGGTCTTGACATGCATAATCTAGCAAGTTCTAGAATAACAGTTCAATACTGACGCACTCAAAGCAATAATAAAAGTGAGCATGAAAGAATTAATAGATGCTCAAAAGGCTCAAAAATCTCACAAAAATTATGGCTTTTTTATGTTTAAACTCGTGAATTCCAATTCAAGATAATATCTAGACTTGGGGAAACAACCTAAAATTTTAAATTCTTAAAAATCAACTTATCATGCTTTATTCTCTAATGTCTTAAGGTTTAAACAATCAATGTATAAATGCCTATGTTTTAATTCAAGATATATCAATCAAAATCATAAATCAATCAAAATTTATCCTAAATACGATATGAGAGCTTTTTAAGAGAATAAGGCAATCATTTAGGGATTTTTCTAATAATGAAATAAATACCCCCCCACACTTAAGATTACATTGTCCTAAATGTACAAAGATAGATATGAAAAGATAAATTTGCAATCATAAGATAGGGGGAGAAGTGAAACTTCCTGTACGATGAATTCCTCAAACTGGAGTTTTGGAGAGTAATCGGTGCGAGAGTAGAGGGGGATACTCCGGCGGTGGTAGAGGTTCATTAGTCCATAAGTCCTACGCTAAAAGAATATTGTATCTAGTGGTAGCTATGGTCGTGGTTGAGCAAGACATGGCAGTCATGGAGAACCTTTCCCGGTCGAGTTTGTAGTTCCTATGCGATGATGAGCTTAGGAGCTCTATATAACTGTGATAGAATCAGGAATTTTTAGGTGATATAGATAAGAATAATTATTCTTAATGAAATAACCAAAATTTATAATTATAAAATAAAATTCTAAAATTTAATAAAAATAAAAACTAGTTTTAATAAAAATTAAAAAAATAAAATATTAAATAAATGTTTTTAAACATCTTCATCGCTGGATGGTTCGCGAGGTGGGACTGGCAATGAGATGTGGAGGTGCTGACAAATCTGCTGTAGAGTAGCATCAATGTTATCAAATCATTGAAAACACTGCTACTCAAATCAAGTGAGGCACTCAGAAATGTCAGCATATGAAGCCACCGCATAACTGGACGAGAGGGTGGTGGTGGCTGATACTGTGGGTCCTCGTACTGTGGAGGGACATCATCAGGAATGTCCTCGTAGGCCTCCTCCTCGGTAGATTGGGTGAGACGATATTGAGGAAGGTAGGTTCCTCGGCGCTTTTCGATCATCCTCATGCTAAGCATGCTCGAGATGCCTTGTGGAGACATTTGGCCAATAAGGGTCAAAGATGATTCTTGGGCTGCAATGTCAAGGAGCCCAAAGTGTTGAGCCAACTGAGTCACGTAGGGGCCAATGGAGATGACCCCCTTCCTATGCCGCTCCATCTGGTGCTGAATTGAGAGGGTGATGAAATAGGCAAGGTCGATGACGTGCTCGTGCGATATACACCATAAAAAGTAGGCGTCATGACTGTTGACAATGCCAGTGCTCTCTCACCTTCCTATAATCGTGTGAGCCAAAATGGCGTGTAGGTACCTCAAAGATGGAGGGAGAGCCGATGCCTTGAAGTGGCTAGGATTGTAGGTGGCCCCACCTGGTACTAATACGTCCCAGCACCGTGAAGAGGAATGATGGATGTGGCGGTTGAGAGCATGTAAGTCATTCTCCTCCTTGAATTCCTCTATATATAAACCCAGCGCCGTACCAAATTCTGGGACGTTGAGCTGGCGGACTAATCCATCTAGGAGAAATTGGACCATGCCAAGATCATTGTAGTTTATCATCAAGGTCTGAAGATGAAATATGGAGCAAAATTCCATCGTAAGCTCAAGATACGTCGGCTCGATGATCCCAAAAAAAAGCTCCCAAGGGTTGGTGGTTAGGAGGGCCCGAATCGCTTTAGCCAACTGAACTTGTTTTACCACAGCCCAGTCGATGCAGCGGCTCGTAATTAAAGGTCGGGCCCTGAGTATCTGGAATAGTTCTTCTTGAGGCCCGATGGGGAACCTCAGGAAAGTGTGACGAACTTTCGCTATAGAACCGAGGAAGATGACGCTCCCTTCCTTTTCTTTGAAGCAGGGAAGCGGCCTTTTACCACGTGAAGATGATATTGTATACCTGCAAGTGGAAACATCAATTCGTGTTGATGAGTAGACAAGGAAAAAAAATGCGACTAAATTCGAAAGAAAAATGCATAAATATGTTCAGCCACAACTACTAAGTTTAACTAAAACAATAAGTTCAATGACCTATTTTTGTGGCATTAGCATGGTGATATAAGTAAAAATGGCAAAGAATGGAATGCAACATACCATATGAATGAATAGAAATGTCAACACAAAAGGCATGATTATTTCAACTATCCTAACCATGATATTCACTTCTAACTAATTATATGGAGTACAGAAATCATGTAATGAGTAAGAATTTGAACATGAAAAAGATGATAACTTGTTCTATAAATGAAATTTGTGTGATAGAAAGATGAAAATAACATGAAAAATATAGATTACTATGATAAATAGTATTATAAATCAGTGAAATAAAGGAGAAAGGGGTAAACAAACGCTAAAGGAAAGAGATTGAGCGTCAAGAACGAAGTTGGGAGCGGCGCACCGGCGTGGCAAGAAGGGCTTGTGGACTTGCAGCGGCTAGGGTTAGGGTTTTTTGGGAGAAGAAGATAATGAATAGTGTAGCCTATTTATAGATTTTGGGGCACACAGCCAGGTAACACGCCCGTGTTCCCCAATTTCAGCCTGTGTGATTCGCAAATTTTGACTTTGGGCACATCTGACATTTTGTACACGCCCGTGTTCCTTGGGCGTGTGGGTGCACACGGTCGTGTTGCACAGTCGTGTCTGGCGTTGTTCGCTTCTCCCATGCCCGTGTAGGTAGACCCACGCCCGTGTCAATCTAACAGGTTCGACCACGGGTGGTAGACAAGGGCGTGTCGCACGCTCGTACTGTTTTAACAGGTTCACCAACGGTTCTTCCACACGGGCGTGTCGAACGCCCGTGGCGTGTCGAACGCCCATGTTGTTTTGGCAGGCTCGACCATGGCCATGTCGCACAGCCGTGGCATTTTATCGTAGCACGTGTTTGGGAAAATTGTTGCCCTGTTTTCACATGGCTGATAAATCGTAATTTATACATATTTTTACCCCATACTTAACGCATTTTATGGACGATTTCCCATTAGAATTGGTGAATTCAATGATCCTAATGCTTTAATTTCATGTTTTATACTTAGGAGAGCATAAGAGAGCAAAAGGAACGAGAAACGGGCTAAAAACGAAGAAAATGGGCCAAAGTACGAATCAACACGGCCTGGACCTCCTCACACGGGCAGACCACATAGCCTTGTCAATTTGGCAGGCTTGAGCATGGCCTAAAGTAATCGCACGCGGGCGTGTCCCTGCTAAGCCCAAGCTGAGTCCAATTCAAAAAAGGCTAATTTTGAGTGCTCTTAGGCATTCCAAAGACTATAAATACACCCTAGAGGAGGAAGAAAAGGGGACACATAGTATAGGGAGTAAGGAATTACTCCAAGGAAGCCGATTGATCCATCTCAGAAGCCGGATTCATCATCAAGACTGAAGATCTCTCCTCAATTTCCCTTTCAGGAGTCTTAGGTTTTCTTTCTGTTTTGTATTCTTTATTATTCTGAGATGTTTTCTTATTTAGTTATGAACTAAAACCCAAAAATACCTAAGGGGAATGAAACCTAAGACGAATCTTGTTATTATTTTCTGAATTGTGTGATAAATATTTAACTTGTTCTTAATTATGTGTTCTTAGTTCTTGTTTTCATATCCCAGGATACTGATTCAAGATAAGCTCTTATTCAGAGGAGGAATAGACCCTGTCTAAGAGTACATTTTTTATAATTAAGCGGAGTTGTTTGCGTACCTAGACGTAGGGTGACAAGATTTTGCGGATTAGGGTGAAACCTAATAAGGGGATCTATAGATCGAGTTAATGCAACCCTAGGGTGTTAATTAGAGAAAGGTCTCAATTATTCAATCTAGGTATTAGACGTTATTAGTCTTGAATAGGGATAATAACATAACTTAGGGATCTTTACGGAACAAGTTAAATGAATAAATCATCCGATTCGGAGCTAGAAAAACAAGTACAATCTAGGTGGATTTTTCCTTAGGTATTGTCTTAATTCAATCGATTTTCCCAAAAGGAATTTCCCCAATTCTATTCTCTGTGAGTTATTAGTTTAGATAATTAGTTAGTTAAAACAAACCCTCTTTATTCTTAGGCTAGATAATAAAAAGACAGTCATTACTAGTACTTTTAGTTCCTTTGGGTTTGACAATCTGGTCTTGCTAAAACTATACTACTATTCGATAGGTACACTTGCCTACATCGCGATAATAGTTAGTTTCAAGGACGATTAGTTATAAATATTTAAAACCTATCACGAAATCACGCGATCAAGTTTTTGGCGCCGTTGCCGGAGAACTAAGATAATAGGAACGCTCAATTTTTATTACTTTAGCCATTTATTTTTCTTGCAATTTAATTTAATTTAATTTAATTATTATTTATTAATTTAATTTTCTTTCTCTTGGCAGGTTTTTATAGTGTATGACTAGAAGAAACCCGTCAGGACCACTACTTTTTGACGAAGAAATCGATCGCACAGCTCGTAGAAATCAAAGAGAAATAAGGCGAAGCTTAAGATACACATAGAATGAGCAAGAGGAAAATACTCAACCCCCAACTGAAGAGATGGCTGAAAACCAAGACAATCAGCTACCTCCTATAATTGCGGTTAATCAAAATCCTACTCCACGTACTATGTATGATTATGCTAAACCTTCTTTAACAGGAACTGAATCAAGCATAGTTAGACCTGCTGTAGCTGCAAATACTTTTGAACTAAAACCTAACACAATTCAAATGACACAACAGTTTGTTCAGTTTGATGGTTTGCAGGATGAAGATCCCAACGCTCACTTAGCAAACTTTTTTGAACTATGCGATACATTTAAAATTAATGGTGTTTCTGATGATGCCATTCGTCTTCAGTTATTCCCTTTTTCATTGAGGAACAAAGCTAAACAGTGGTTGAACTCGTTACCACGAGGGTCAATTACTACTTAGGAACAAATGACCGAAAAATTGTTACTAAAATATTTTCCGGCGGTAAAAACGGCTAAATTACGTAATGATATCTCTTCGTTTGTGCAGATGGACTTAGAAACTCTTTACAATGCATGGGAGAGATACAAGGACTTACTGAGAAGGTGCCCTCACCATGGGTTACCACTTTGGCTACAGGTTCAAACGTTCCATAATGGCCTGAATCCTTGGACTCGACAAATGGTTGACGCAGCTACTGGCGAAACTATCAATAATAAAACACCTGAAGATGCCTATGAGTTTATAGAGGATATGTCACTGAATAACTATCAGTGGCAAATCATGAGGACTAAGCCAACTAAAACAACAGGCATTTATAATGTCGATTTGGTTACTATGCTGTCAAACCAAGTAGAACTTCTAAATAAAAAGATTGATGGTTTACTTGGTTCTACTCAGGTACATCCAGTAATGGGGTGCTAGACGAATGGAGGAGGAGCATGCACTGAGTATCAACCCTTCAACCCTAGCATCGAGGAGGAACAAGTCCAATATATGGTTAACAATAACTCTCGATCCAAAAATAACCCATATAGTAACACTTACAATGCAGGTTGGAGGAACCACCCCAATTTCTCGTGGGGCGGTCAAGGAAATCAAAGACCACAACATCCTCTGGGTTTTCAACAACCACCCTATCAACAGGAAAAGAAGCCGAACCTTGAAAAGATGCTCTCAAAGTTTATATCAGTGTTAGAAACCTGTTTCTAGAACACCGAGACAGCACTTAAAAATCAACAAGCGTCAAGCCAAGGGCTCGTAACTTAGATAGGCCAGCTGTCCAAACTAATCTTTGAAAGACCACTAGGAAGTTTACCTAGTAACACCAAATCAAAAGAGCATGTAAAAGCAGTTACACTAAGGAGTGGAAAAGTGCTAGCGGAATCTGAAAAGAAGCTAACACAAGAAGCCGTGATGAGCGAGAGGGGGGAAGAAAAACCTGAAAATAGTGACAATCCAGTGCCGAAGGAATATAAACCACCAGTTCCATACACAACAAAATTGAAAAAAGACTGCATTGATGCACAATTCGGTAAGTTTCTTGAACTTTTTAAGCAATTACATATAAACTTACCTTTCGTTGAAGCCATCTCGCAGATGCCTACATACACAAAATTTTTTAAGGAGCTTCTAACAAATAAAAGGAAGTTCGAGGACGTATCTACAGTAGAACTCAACGAGGAGTGCTCAGCCATACTCCAAAACAAACTGCCAACCAAACTGAAAGATCTAGGAAGTTTTACTATTCCTTGCTTAATTGGTAGTATGAATGTTGAGAAAGCACTAGCTGATTTAGGCGCTAGCATTAATCAGATGCCATATAAAATGTTCAAACAACTTGGTCTTGGGGAACCTAAACCCACTAGGATGAGTATTCAATTAGTCGATAGATCTGTTAAATATCCTAGGGGTATTATAGAAGACGTACTTGTGAAAATAGATAAATTCATATTTCCTGTTGACTTTGTTGTGCTTGACATGGACGAAGATGTGGAAGTACCTTTAATCTTAGGGTGCCCATTTTTAGCCACTGCTAGGGCTATAATCGATGTGGGTGACGGCAAATTGGTACTTAGAGTAGGTGACGAGGAGATTATCTTTAAAATTTATGATGCTATGAGGTTTTCTAGGGAACAGGATGATTCATGTTATTTTATTGACTCTATTGATCATACTATTCAAGACTCTTTTCAGGAAATTATACAGAAGGACATAATGGAATTGTTTCTAGCTCAAGAATAGGAGACAGATGATGAACCTAATGAGCATTCTTTAAGACAAGCAGAATATGAGGGCATTAAGATAAACGATGAACTTAAGCAAAAACCCTCTATTGAAGAGCCTCCCAAATTGGAACTTAAATAATTACCAAACCACTTGGAGTACGCATTCCTTGGAAATAATTCTACATTACCAGTTATTATTGCTTCTAACTTGCAACCCAAGGAGAAAGAGGAATTGATCCAAGTATTAAAAGAACATAAAAAGGCCATAGCTTGGAAAATTTCTGACATTAAAGGAATTAGCCCTTCTTTTTGCACCCACAAAATTTTGATGGAAGATGAATACAAACCGTGTGTGCAAGCTCAAAGATGACTGAACCCCAACATGAAGGAAGTTGTAAAAGCTGAGGTAATTAAACTTCTAGATGCTGGGATTATTTATCCTATTTCTGACAGTTCTTGGGTATGTCCAGTGCAAGTTGTCCCTAAGAAAGGCGGCATGACGGTTGTGACTAACAAGAAGAAATAATTGATCCCAACAAGGATAGTCACAGGATGGAGAGTTTGTATCGATTACAGGAAACTGAATGATGCCACAAGAAAAGATCATTTCCCCTTGCCATTCATTGATCAAATGTTAGAAAGATTATCTGGGCACATGTACTACTGCATTTTAGACAGACTCTCTAGCTACTTCCAAATCCCAATAGCTCCTGAAGATCAAGAAAAGACGATATTCACATGCCCATATGGTACGTTTGCTTATCGTAAAATGCCTTTTGGATTATGTAATGCTCCTGCTACCTTTCAGCACTGTATGATGGCTATCTTTGACAAACTCGTGGAAGATATCATGGAAGTATTTATGGATGATTTCTTAGTATTCGGTAACTCTTTCCATCTCTGCCTTAAAAATTTAAAACGAGTTTTAATAAGATGTGAGGAAACGAACCTTGTGCTTAACTGGGAGAAATGTCAAATCATGGTTCAAGAAGGTATTGTATTAGGGCATAAAATTTCTAGTGAAGGGATTGAAGTAGACAAATCTAAAATAGAAACAATAGAAAAATTACCCCCTCCTAGCTCGGTTAAGGCTATTAGAAGCTTTTTAGGACATGCTGGTTTTTATAGAAGATTTATTAAGGATTTTTCTAAAATAGCTAAGCTTTTGACTAAATTGCTAGAAAAAGATATACTTTTTAATTTCGATCAGGAGTGTTTAGAAGCATTTAATACTTTTAGGGATAAATTAATTAATGCTCCAATCATAATTGCACCTGATTGGAACTTACCATTTTGAATTAATGTATGATGCGAGTGATTTTGCAGTAGGTGCAGTATTGGGACAGCGAAGAGACAAGCATTTTCAACCTATCTATTATGCTAGCAAAACTTTGATAGCTGCACAAGAGAATTATACTACTACGGAAAAAGAATTGCTAGCAGTGGTTTTTGCATTTGATAAATTTTGATCATATCTCATATTGTCTAAAGTTGTTGTTTACACTGACCATTCCGCCCTTCACTACCTTTTAACTAAAACTAATGCAAAACCTAGACTCATTCAACCGATTCTCCTATTATAGGAATTTGACTTGGAAATTCAGGATAAGAAAGGAACTAAAAATCTAACGGCTGATCATATGTCCAGGCTTGAGAACTCCAATAACAGAGAACTAGATGAAGTTGAAATAAATGATTCGTTTCCTGAGGAATAATTTTTCACTATATCTGACTCTTAGGTACTGTGGTTTGCAGACATTGCAAATTTTTTTGCCGCTAACATTATCCCAAAAGGGTTAACACACCAACAAAAGAAGCGATTCTTTAATGATGTGAAAAACAACTTTTGGGACAACCCCTTTCTTTTCTGCAAATGTGCAGATCAAGTCATTAGAAGATGCATTACAAGATCAGAAAGATCAAAAATATTGGAACATTGTCACTTAGGGCCAACTAGAGGACACTATAGTGGAACTAGAACCGCACATAAAATACTTGAATTAGGTTTTTATTGGCCCTCGTTATTCAAAGACGCTAACAGGTACGTTACTTTATGTGACTAATGCCAACGGACAGGTAACATATCTAAACGTGATGAAATGCCTCAAAACTATATGCTTTCATGTGAAATATTTGATGTTTGGGGTATCGATTTCATGGGCCTATTCCCCAGTTCATTCGGGAATAAATACATCTTAGTAGTAGTTGATTATATGTCCAAATGGGTGGAAGCCTAAGCTCTACCTACTAATGATGCTAGAGTGGTAGTACGTTTCCTGAAGAAACTCTTCTCAAGATTTGGAACACCTAGAGCAATTATCAGTGACAGGGGCACTCATTTTGTAACACCCAATTTGAAAAAACTCTTAAGAAATACGGAGTTCATCATAGAATAGCCACCCCATACCATCCTCAAACTAATGGACAAGTTGAAGTGGCAAACCGAGAGATCAAACGGATCCTTGAAAAAAACAGTAGAATCAAATAGAAAAGATTGGGCAATGAAAGTAGATGATGCCTTATGGGCTTACAGAGCTGCTTTTAAAACCCCCATAGGGACATCACCTTACAGATTTTTTTATGGAAAAAGTTGTTATCTACTAGTCGAACTTGAGCATAAAGCTTTTTGGGCTATTAAATTTTTAAACCTTGATCCAGAACTTGCAGGGGAAAATAGGTTGATACAGCTGAACGAACTTGATGAGTGGCGAGCCAATGCATACGAAAACTCATGCCTATACAAGGAAGCAACAAAACGGCGCCGTGACACTCGTTTAAAGCAACGTAAAAAATTTAAAGTTGGAGATCTTGTCCTACTATAAAACTCAAGACTCAAATTATTTCCTGGGAAACTTAAATCACGATGGTCAGGACCTTTCGTAATTCAATATGTTCTTCCATATGGCACAATAAAGGTAAGTCACCCATCACACGGTACTTTCAAAGTAAATGGGCATCGTCTCAAACTTTATAACGGTGAGAATTTTAAAGATGACGGAGAGGAGCTATGACTCCACCAACTGCCCTGAATAAACCAACAAGGTAACAGTAGAGCTTAGACTATAAATAAGCACTTCTCGGGAGGCAACCCGAGTACTAACAATTTTAAATTATTTAAGTTTCAAATTTTAAATATCTAGGTCATTAACAGAGTCTTTAAGCACAGGTTCACAACCCCACACGGTCAATCACACGACCGTGCTTCAGGCCGTGTGCCAACCATGGACGGAAACACGACCGTGCAAAAACAGGTGATCGCGTGATTCGTAACAAGTAATAAATATTTATAATGATGATCAAACCTAGTCTAACTATTATCATGACGAAGAGGCAAGCGCACCTATCGAACAATAGTATAGTAATGGTAAGATAAGGATATCGTACCCAAGGGAACCAAAAGTACTAGTAATAACTATCTTTTTCTTATCTAGCCTAAGAATAATAGGGTTTTGTTTTAATTTAACTAATTATCTAAACTAAGAACGCACAGAGAAAAGAGTTGGGGAATCGCTTTTGGGAAAATCAATTGACTTGAGACAATACCTAAGGAAAAATCCACCTAGACTTTACTTGTTATTCTGGCTCCGAACCGGACAATTTATTCATTCAACTTATTCTGTAGAGAACCTTAAGTTATGTTATTATCCCTATTCAAGACTAATAATGTCTAATCCCTAGATTGAATAATCGAGACTTTTCTCTAATTACCACTCTAGGGTTGCATTAACTAGATCTATAGATCCCCTTTTTAGGTTTCACCCTAATCCGAAAAATCTTGTCACCCTATTTCTAGGCGCGCAATCAACTCCGCTTAATTATGACAAAAATACTCTTCGACAAGGTTTATTCCTCCTCTGAATAAGAGCATGTCTTGAATTAGTATCCTGGGATATCAAAACAAGAATTCAGAATACATAATTATGAACAAGCCAAATATTTATCATACGATTCAGAAAATAATAACAAGATTCGTCTTAGGTTTCATTCCCCTTAGGTATTTAGGGGATTTAGTTCATAACTAAATAAGAAAACATCTTCAAAGAATAAAGAGTACAAAATATAAAGAAAACCCAAAACTCCTGAAGGAAAATTGAGGAGAGATCTTCAGTCTTGTTGATGAATCTGACTTCTGAGATGGATCAATCAACTTCCTTGGGTAATTCCTTACCCCCTATTCTCCGTATCCCTTTTTCTCCTCTTCTAGGGTGTATTTTTAGGCTTTGGAATGCCTAGAAGCCCTCAAAAGTGGCCTTTTCTGAATTGGACTGATCTTGGGCTTGGCAGGGACAAGCTCATGTGAGTCATGCTCCAATTCTGCCAGATTGACATGGCCGTGTGGTCTGCCAGTGTAAGGAGGTCCAGGCCGTGTTTATTTTGTACTTTGGCCCATTTTCTCTGTTTTTGGCCCGTTTCTCATTTCTTTCGCTCTCCTATGCTCTCCTAAGTGTAAAACATGAAATCAAAGCATTAGGAGCATCGAATTCACCAATTCTAATGGAAAATCATCCATAGAATGCATTAAACATGGGGGAAAATATGTATAAATTACGGTTTACCAAATACCCTCACACTTAAGCATTTGCTTGCCCTCAAGCAAAATCCTCAACTCATAATCAAAATAAATTCTTTTAAACTTATAATTTCTATCAGCAATATCTCAAATTAATTCATAGGTAATCATACATTGAGAATTTAACTAAAAGAACATAAAAGTATCAATCATTCTAAGTTGAGCATTTTTTTCCGAAAACATAGGTGTCTTCCCTTGTCTAAGTAATTACCTTTAATTCAAAATATCACAGAGTTTTACATCCTCACTAAAGATTCACTCAAAGCACTCGAGGTTTTTTAAGGACGATAAGGAAGCACTCAATAGTTAATAATGGAAAGTCATTACCATAGCTTGCATGAAAATCAAATCTCCACCACTATAATTTAAGATGATACATCAATCAAAAGGTCTTTAGAGGGTTGTAATGAGGCTTGTTTAGGGGGTGTGGTCACAAGCTGAAAGAAAGGGTTAGAATCGAGATTGAATTGAAAAGTTGCCTAACTAGAAAAAGAGTTAATCTTCACTTGCGTACAACAGAGCTTCTCTCAGAATATGAAATTACAGATATGCATACATAGTTTTTCTTCTTCTTCTCTTTTTTTTTAAGAACATAGCTAGGCAATCCATTCAACTCAAATCTCGACAAAAATAGGGATTAATTTAGGGGATTTCAACAATAATGGGTTAAAGGTTAATATTAAGGGTAATACAATAAATGGTTTGTTAGGCTCAAGGGGGTTTACTAGGGGTTAATCATGGAGGTAGCCTTTTCATGGAATGAGTGGGTTAATCTTAAGTGCCTTAATCATTTTGATATATCAAATCAAATAGTATGGTCTCGACATGCATAATCAAGCAAGTTCTAAAGTAACAGTTCAATACTGACGCACTCAAAGAAATAATAATAGTGAGCATGAAAGGGTGAATAGATGCTCAAAAGGCTCAAAAATCTCCCAAAAATTATGGCTTTTTGATGTTTAGACTCGTGAATTCCAATTCAAAGTAATACCTAGACTTGGGCAAACAACCTATAATTTAAGTTTCTTAAAAATCAACTTATCATGCTGGATTCTCTAATGTCTTAAAGTTTAAATAATCGATGCATAAATCCCTATGTTTTAATTCAAGATATATCAATCAAAATCATAAACTAATTAAAATTTATCCTAAATATGATATGAGAGTTTTTCAAGAGAACATGATGATTATTCAGGGATTTTTCTGATAATGAAATAAATACCCCCCACACTTAAGATGTACATTGCCCTCAATGTACAAAGATAGACGTTAGAGTATAAAAATAAGATAGGGAGAGAAGTGAAACTTCCTGTATGTTGAATTCCTCGAACTAGAGTTTTGGAGAGTGATTGGTTTGAGAGTGGAGGAGGATACTCCAGCGGTCGTAGAGGTTCATTAGGCCATAAGTCCTGCACCAAAAGAATATTATATCTATTGGTAGCTATGGTCGTGGTCGAGCAGGACATGGTAGTCGTGGAGAACCTTTCCCCGTGGAGTTTTAGTTCCTATGTGAGGATGAGCTTAAGAGCTCTATATAACTGTGATAAAATCAGGAACTTTTTAGGGGATAGTAAGAAGAATAAGTACCCGAAATAAAATAACTGAAATTTATAATAAAGTTTTAAATCTTTTAAAAAATAAAAATAAAAATAAAAAATAAAAAGTAGTTTGAATAAAAATTAAAAACATAAAATAATAAAATAAATATTTCTAAACATCTTCATCACTGGATGGTTCGCGATGAGATGTGGACCCACGGAAGATGACGTTCCCTTCCTCTTCTTCGAGACTGGTACGGCGGTTTTCTTTCCTCTTGAAGATGACATTAAAGGCGCTAAGGAAGAGAGATTTAGCTTTAAAAACAAAGTTAGAGGCTGCACACGGGCGTGGCAAGGGGTACAGCCGTGTGGAAGGAAAATGGAGGGGAAAGCGATGGGGAAGTGAGGATTAATGCAAGGAAAGTGGATTTTAAGATGGTTTGGGGGTTGAGGAAATGAGAATCTGGGAAATGGTGGCCAGAATAGGGATTAACGAGTGGAGAAGGATAGATTTCGACTAGGGTTTTGAAAGGGGGAAGAAGATGAATAGTGGTTTGCTTAATATAGGGGAGGGCCACACGGCCTAGGGCCACGCCCTTGTACTCTGAGGGTGAGCCCGTGTTTTTCAAATTTTGCAATTTAGGTCATGCCTGGCTACTATTCCACGCCCGTGTGTCTTGGGCGTGTGTGGCACATGGCCATGTCGCATGGTCGTGCCAAGCTTTATTCGCTTCTCCCATGCCCATGTGGTAGGGTACCATGCCCTTGTATTGTTGTCCATGGCTTAACGGCATGGGCGTGTCTTCAGTCCATGTTGAAGAAATAGAATCGAGCCTTGCCCCTAGCACGCCTGTGTTTTTCTATTCCCACGCCCATGTTCACCTATCAAGTTCACCCACAGCCATGTCTCACGGTCATGGGGATTTATTGCATCCCATATTTTGGGGAAATCATTTACCCTGTTTTCGTATGACCGTATCGGACGGCCGTGTTTCCCTTCGTGGTGGTCACATGACCTTAAGCACGGCCGTGTTATCAGCTGTGTGGAGCTAAAAAACTCTGCAATTCAAAGATAAAGTTAATAATTCAAAGTGTTAGAAATTAAAAGTAAAGAAATCAAAATATGTTAGTGCTCGGGTTACCTCTAGAGAAGCACTTATTTATAGTCTAAGCTCGACTTACCTCTCTAGTGAATGGTCAGGGTGGTTCGAGGAGTTTATACTCCTCATTCTACTATCAATCTCATCAAAATAGGGTTTTAATCGGGTGTTGTTTACCTTAAAAGTGCCGAACTTGGGGTGACTCACCTCAACCTTACCGAATGGAAAAATACTGAGTACCATAAGAGGGATTTACTCATTCGGTGTGGTAGTGACAATGTGGGGATCTGCGGCATCTAGTAAGACTTTATCGCCAACCTTAAGTTAATTTGGAGAGGTATCGAACTCCTTCTGATGTAATTTCAGTTTATCGTGTGTTCTTGGTGTATGTGCTCTCCATTCGTCTAGCTCCTCTATCCGTAGACTTCGTTCTTCATGAGTGTATCCTCTATCATTGCTGGAACATGGCTCGTGAACTTCTTTGAAGTTTAATTTCTGCAAAGTCATATTGTCAGTTTTAGTAGATTGGTGTGGACTATTACGTTCAGTGTTTGATGTGATGCCAGAATTACGAGCTTAAAGGGTGATCGTTTCGTCTCCCACACAAAGTGTAAGCTCACCTATACCAACATCAATAATTGTTTTAGCAGTTGCTAAAAAGGGCCTTCCTAAAATCAAAGGGGTGTTATTATCCTCCTCTATGTCTAGATTAGCAAAATCAACGGGGAATATGAACTTATCTACTTTCACGAGTACATCTTCAATAATACCCCTAGGAAATATTATAGTTTTATTAGCCAATTGAATGCTCATCCTAGTTTGTTTAGGTTTCCCAAGACCTAGTTGCATGACTTATATCTAATGCATGACTTATATCTAAACTACCAATTAAGCAAGGAATTGTGAAACTCCCTAGATCTTTCAATTTGTGGGGTAGCTTATTCTGTAGAATAGCTGAGCAAACTATGTTTAGCTCTACATGCGATTCTTCGTCCAACTTCCGCTTATTTACTAAAAGCTCTTTTAAAAATTTCATTGCATTTGGCATCTGCGACAAAGCTTCAATAAACAGTAAGTTAATATGTAATATTTTCAAAAGTTTGAGGAATTTACCGATTTGTTCGTCTAAGCAGTCTTTCTTTGTCGTGTTAGGGTATGGCACATGAGGTTTATATTTTACAGTCACTGGTTTGTTTGTATTTTGATCTACCTCATCTCTTCCTTTGCTTACCACTGTTTCTTGCCTTGGTTCTGGTTCAGGCTCAACGACTCCTTCGTCATTCTGGATATTAATTGCGTTGAGTTGTTCCCTTGGGTTGGGTCCAGTGTTACTTGGCAAGCTACCTTGTGGTCGTTCGGAGATTAGTTTGGATAGCTGGCCTATCTGAGTTTCGAGCCCTTGGATCGATGGTTGTTGATTCTTAAGTGCTGTCTCGGTATTTTGGAAATGGTTTTCTGACATTGATACGAATTTTGAGAGCATCTCCTCAAGGTTCGGTTTCTTCTCTTGTTGATAAGGTGGCTATTGAAAACCCTGAGGATTTTGTGGCTTTTGCTTTCCTTGACCACCCCAGGAGAAATTTGGGTGGTTCCTCCAACTTGCATTATAAGTATTACTATATGGTTATTTTGAGATCTAAAGTTATTGTTACCCATGTAGTTGACTTGTTCCTCTTTGGTTGTGGGATTGAAGGATTGATATTCTGTATGCACACCTCCTTCACTTGAGTCACACATCATTACTGGATGTACCTGCGTAGAACCAAGTAAACCATCAATCTTTTTATTGAGAAGTTCTACCAGATTAGAGAGCATGGTGACCGAATCGACGTTATAAACGTCGGCTGTTTTCGTTGGCTTTGGCCTCATAACTTGCCACTGATAGTTATTCAGTGACATCTCCTCTATAAACTCATAGGCATCTTCCGGTGTTTTATTGTTGATGGTTCCGCCAGCAGTTGCGTGAACCATTTATCGAGTCGAGGGATTCAAACCATTATGGAATGTTTGTACTTCCAGCCAAAGTGGTAACCCATGGTGAGGGCACCTTCTCAGTAAGTCCTTGTATCTCTCCCATGCATCGTAAAGTGTTTCTAAATCCATCTGCACAAAAGAAGAGATATCATTACGTAATTTAGTCATTTTAGCCGGCGAAAAGTATTTTCGTAAAAAAATTTCGGTCATTTGTTCCCAAGTAGTAATTGATCCTCATGGTAACGAGTTCAACCACTGTTTAGCTTTGTTTCTCAGTGAAAAAGGAAATAACCGAAGATGAATGGCATCATCAGAAACACCATTGATTTTAAATGTATCACAAAATTCAAGAAAGTTTTCTAAGAGAGCGTTGGGATCTTCATCTTGCAAACCATCAAACTGAACAAACTGCTGTATCAATTTGAATTGTGTTAGGTTTTAGTTCAAAAGTATTTGCAGCTACTGCCGGTCTAACTACACTAGATTCAGTTCCTGTTAAAGAAGGTTTAGCATAATCATACATAGTGCGTGGAGCAGGATTTTGATTAGCCGCAATTGTAGGAGGGAGCTAATTGCCTTGGTTTTCAGCCATCTCGTCGGTTAGAGGTTGAGTATCGTCTTCTTGCTCGATCTCTATGTATCTTAAGCTGGGTCTTATTTCTCTTTGGTTTCTATGAACTGTACAATCGATTTCTTCGTCAAAAAGTAATGGTCCCGATGGGTTTCTTCTAGTCATAAAATATAAAAACCTGCCAAGAGAAAGAAAAAGTAAATTAATAAATAATAATAATAAAATTAAATTAAATTACAAGAAAAATCTGTAACACCCCTATCCCGTATCCGTCGTCGGAATAGGTAAAGGGGCATTACCGGACTTGAAACTCATATTCGAACAGTAAAAATTTTGAATATATATATATTTTTTATAAAGAAAGTTCCTTTAGGTAAATACTAAAGACAGTCAGGGATACAATTTAACTGCTATAAGTACACATTTAAAATATGCCATTTTCGCATGGCTTATATACATTAACCAAAATATTCTTCGGCCACTGGTCTATTCTTTACATGCCATAAAATAATTCAAAACATAACAGTAACAAGCAATGGATAGTGATAGTGTGACTAGTTGCTGACGATCCCCGAGCTTGTAGCTTCCAAATGAGATCTATAAAACAGAGGAAACAAAGTAAACGGAGTAAGCATTTCAATGCTTAGTAAGTTTTAAGCAGTGTCAACAGATAACAATCAAATTATAACATAGTTGTTCATATTTTTATTTCACTCTTCCTTCGGGCATACCATCCCTTTACCGAATATGTCCATCTCATCATATATAATAGGCAGATAAATTCTCACTTGATAGTGATCTCTTATAAACATAGGTACATTACACATTTTCACCTAACTTTCCACATTGACCAAACGCACAATAATCATAGAACAGTCTTATTGCTTTACTCACATATGCATCACATAACGACCTTGTGATTTAGTCCAAATCAAGCTTAAATATAATCTCAAAATACATACCTGACCAGCTTAACGCATTGAACATATTTATTACCAATCGTTACTGTGAGGTCGTATAATCTTATGCTTTACTCGAATCTTCAGCAAAACCTTTAGCTCGAATAGTCCCCACACGTAGTTATCGGGTCTTACCTGGACAAAATCTCCACACGTAGTCATCGGGTCTTACCCGGACATAATCTCCACACGTAGTTATCGGGTCTTACCCGGAATATATTTCCAAGTTTCATGTACATTTATTCACATGTTACAACATTCACATCGACTGTCATATTTGTAATTCATTTGCCTCATCAAATATCTAATAATACACACCTTTCACAATTGGTCATTCGGCCACAATATACACACATCTCCTACATATTTCACACTAGCCAAATCACTAGCCATTCGACTTTACCACATATACATATCTCATACATATTTCGCATTAGCCATTCGGCTTTACCACATATACATATCTCATACATATTTCACACTAGCCATTCGGCTTTACCACGTATACATATCTCATACATAGTTCACACTAGCCATTCGGCTTTACCACGTATACATATCTCATACATAGTTCACACTAGCCATTCGGCTTTACCTCATATACATATCTCATACATATTTCACATTAGCCATTCGGCTTTACCGCATATACATATCTCATATATATTTCACATTAGCAATTCGGCTTTACCACATATACATATCTCATACATATTTAACATTAGCCATTCGGCTTTACCACACACATATATATTTATCTTGTACATCAATTTCAGCAATAGCTTATAAGCAACTCAAATAGTTCATCAATGTTTACAACAAATTAACATATTCAGTACAAGCTGTTTTTCCTGAGCAATAGTCACTAAATTATTTATAACTAGAGCTACAAAACTAAAAATCAATTGCCGTTAATTTTCCCTGAATATAGACTCATATATCTTCCATCCATAAAATTTTCATAATTTTAGGTTTGGCCAATCAATACCAGATTTTTCTTAAAGTTTCCCCTGTTTCACTGTTTGACTAATCTGACCACTCTTCACTACGAATCAAATTTCTCATTGTACAGAATTCAAAATATGTTCTATTTGATTTCATTTGCAACTAGACTCATTACGGAGTCTAAGCATATAAATTTTATCTTATAACCAATTTTTTACAAATTATAATGATTTTCTAAATACAGAACAGGGGATTTCGGAGTCACTCTGATACTGTCTCACATAACTTTAAATATCTCTTTATAGGAAATTTCTTTGCTTACACGGTCTCTTTTATAAGAAACTAGACTAATTAAGATTTGATTACATATTTTATTCAGCCTATAATTCCACACCAACAATTTATAGTGATTTTCTAAATTCACGTTACTCCCGCTGTCCTAAGCAAGTTATTACAATTTGCTCTTAAATTTCCAAGTCCAAACACTTATGAACTTACCATTTGAGTTTAAGACATATCATGGCCACATCATATCTTATTAAATCAACTCATTATGTCCTATTATGATTGAATTTACTCAACGTTTAATCACTTAAAACTTACCTCGGAAGTTGTCGAACGATTACGACGGCTATTCGATCACTTTTTCCTTTCCCTTATCCAACTTTGATCCTCTAGGCTCTTGAGCTAAATCAAACAATTTACTTCCCAAATTAAACATAGTCATATGACATCCATATACATTTTATACTAGCCGAAATGTACCATCAAGATATACTTTACTCAAATAATTTACATTGGCCGATCATGTATAATGTTTTGTAGCTTAATAAATTTATCATTCATTATGTATTCATAATATTTGTGCAGCCAATTATTCATGGTCATACACACACAATCAAAAATAAACACCAAATTTTCATATCCTTTATGCCCTAAGGCGAATACACTTGTCATGTTCACATACATTTTTCAAGTACAACATTCTCATATTCGACATTAGTATCAAGCATAATAGCCAATTCTTCCCACCACTTCCAAACCAATTCATCAATGCAATCATACCATTACAAATCAACTTAAAATAACCATATCTAATAATCAAATACCTATAGCATTGCACATTTCTAACATAGCAAGTACAACTAAATTCATTATTAATATATATATATCTAAACACTTAACTACAAGATTTAATCACCATTATCAAATCATAAAACAGCTTATAACCATCATCTATAGTTACTTCACATAAACCGAAATAACCATTACATCATCTTTAAAACACTTAGCATTTTACCCATTTAATCAAGCCAAATCTCAAGACCATTCCATCACACAAATTATACCATAAATTATACTTACAATTTAAGTTAATGCATGACCGAAAATCACCATCATTAACATCATTATCAAACCAAAACCAAAACACATCTATCATCCGTATACCAAGCTTACCAAAACAAACTACTATGAGTTTCAAGCTTATTGACCGAATCTCAAACCTCAAAATTCTAAGTTTAATCTATGGGATAAGTAGAGTTTGAACTAATCATCTCAAACATACATAGATTTTCAAGAACCATTCAATACATACCTCATTCTAGCCATCTTCTAAGCCAAAAATCAAAGCAACCAAACTTTCTTCCCCCCCTTTAGGCTACAGCAATGGAGGAGAAGAAAGACCCAACTTTGTTTGTTTTTTTTCTCACCGTTTTAATTATTTAATTCCTATTATAATTTATGACATATTATAACTTGATTTATTATAAAACTATTTGATATTATTTAACTAAAATATAACATACAAAATGCCAAAATGTGTCATTCATGCCCATCCTTGCCGTCCACTACCAAGAAAAAGGAATGTTTGACATGCAAGTCCCTCATGCTTCAAACCATGCAAATTTTTAGCCACTACCAATTAACCTATGACATTTTCAAGATTTTTCACATAAGCCCCTTTTTATTTATTTCACATCCAAATGACAAAATTAAAGCATGAAATTTTCACACATACTTATTCATAAATAATAAGCATAAAATATAACAATTAATTATTTTTGTGGCTCGGTTTTGTGTCCCGAAACCACTTTCCGACTAGGGTCAAATTAGGGGTGTCACAACTCTCCACCCCTTTAGGGATTTTCGTCCCCGAAAATCTTACCGGAAAATAAGATAGGGTAACTTTCTCTCGTTGTGTTCTCTAGATCCCACCTAGTTTCCCCTACTCCGAACTTACGCTTCAGTGCTTTAACTAACAAAACTTTCTTAGTTTGATCATAATAAACCACAGAGATCCACAAAATTGACATTTACTCACTTACTTTTCATTTTGGTAATAACACACATAGGTATAACACAATTTACTCATCGGTCTGAACCTACTAGGCACAAGGCCTGAATAACTCAAATATATATATATATATATTCATTTGGTTCATGACAACACTCATTTAACATCTTATGAAAGTATTTTATATTTTTTTATACATGTAACTTAGATAATCTTTCACACACCCATTCATCAATAAAGCACTATCAATAAGAATTTAATACTATCCTTTATCTTCGGCTATTTCAAGTAACCACTGATACAGTAGCTGAAAGTTTTAAATTCTCAATTCAGTAACATATATAAGCTGATATGAGATTATGTTAACATCTTGCATCAATACTTAACTTAACTTATTTTCAAAGGAAAAATCAACTTCCACGTACCTGAACATTTATTTCATTTAGCACATTCTTTCATAGTTAACATTACTCGTATACAGTCGAATAAGCATAAAGCCTAATATAATATTCTGGCATGAGATTTATTCTTAGCACATAACTCATATATCCAAAATTATCACCATTCATCAGAAATTCTTACCAACTTTCAAATGTCGAAACTTAGTCAAAATAATTTCTTGAACATGATTAACAAAATAGTGTTTATTCACAATAGCACATATAATTGCATATACCGAGAATCTCGTATTTATAATGTATATATATATCACATACCTTGTCAATTTAATGTCTCGAACTTATTTCATTACCAATTTGGCACAATGTTGTATAATCTCTGACTCTAATTCGTTCACCAGTGTTTAGTCCGTTTAACGAATTTTCTCTTTAGGTCTTACTTACTATTACAAATCAATGCCATCGTCTCACACGAGGTCATACATGAAACACACTTCGCATACGCAGTGCCCACTAATTGATTTCGCACACATAGCGCTCGATTATAGAACTCGCACACACAGTGCCTCATAATTCCAGCACGAATGCCTTCGAGGTTTAGCCCGGATATATCACTAGCACGAATGCTCTTCGGGACTTAGCCCGGATATATCACTAGCACAAATGCGCTTCGGGACTTAGCCCGGATATATCACTAGCACGAATGCTCTTTGGGACTTAGCCCGGACATAACACCAGCACGAATGCTCTTCGGGACTTAGCCCGGACATAACACCAGCACGAATGCTCTTCGGGACTTAGCCTGGCTATATAACTCTCAATTCTCATGCACATATACATATATAACAATACACATTAGTATATCATTTACATTACTTGAATACAAACACAACATGCTTATCGACCATTCAACTTTCAGTTCCATAGCCACATACAAAGATCACATTTATAGTCGTAACACTCTTTCAAAATTGCATCACTTATACCCTTATAATTCAATCCATATCAAAATTCAAATACGAGTACATGATACGTACCTGATCAACTTAATAATCTAAGCATATCCAAGTGAAGTTATATCACAAATTCTCATAGTCAGAAGCTTGCTACAGCTCGATCGGGATCAAAATTCATTACAATACAACAAACACATTTTAATAGTCAAAAATCATCACACTATCACTTTATCACTTTATGGCATGTATAAATAGACTCACGCGTGCTACGTTAGTCCTAGAATCGACTAAACCGTAGCTCTGATACCAATAAAATGTAACACCCCTTCCCGTATCCGTCGCCGGAATAGGTAAAGGGGCATTACCGGACTTGAAACTCATATCCGAACAGTAAAAATTTTGAATATATATATATTTTTTTATAAAGAAAGTTCCTTTAGGTAAATACTAAAGACAGTCAGGGATACAATTTAACTGCTATAAGTACACATTTAAAATATGCCATTTTCGCATGGCTTATATACATTAACCAAAATATTCTTCGGCCACTGGTCTATTCTTTACATGCCATAAAATAATTCAAAACATAACAGTAAGAAGCAGTGGATAGTGATAGTGTGACTAGTTGCTGACGATCCCCGAGCTTGTAGCTTCCAAATGAGATCTATAAAACAGAGGAAACAAAGTAAACGGAGTAAGCATTTCAATGCTTAGTAAGTTTTAAGCAGTGTCAACAGATAACAATCAAATTATAACATAGTTGTTCGTATTTTTATTTCACTCTTCCTTCGGGCATACCATCCCTTTACCGAATATGCCCATCTCATCATATATAATAGGCAGATAAATTCTCACTTGATAGTGATCTCTTATAAACATAGGTACATTACACATTTTCACCTAACTTTCCACATTGACCAAACGCACAATAATCATAGAACAGTCTTATTGCTTTACTCACATATGCATCACATAACGACCTTGTGGTTTAGTCCAAATCAAGCTTAAATATAATCTTAAAATACATACCTGACCAGCTTAACGCATTGAACGTATTTATTACCAATCGTTACTGTGAGGTCGTATAATCTTATGCTTTACTCGAATCTTCAGCGAAACCTTTAGCTCGAATAGTCCCCACACGTAGTTATCGGGTCTTACCCGGACAAAATCTCCACACGTAGTCATCGGGTCTTACCCGGACATAATCTCCACACGTAGTCATCGGGTCTTACCCGGAATATATTTCCAAGTTTCATGTACATTTATTCACATGTTACAACATTCACATCGACTATCATATTTGTAATTCATTTGCCTCATCAAATATCTAATAATACACACCTTTCACATTTGGTCATTCGGCCACAATATACACACATCTCCTACATATTTCACACTAGCCGAATCACTAGCCATTCGGCTTTACGACATATACATATCTCATACATATTTCACATTAGCCATTCGGCTTTACCACATATACATATCTCATACATAGTTCACACTAGCCATTCGGCTTTACCACGTATACATATCTCATACATAGTTCACACTAGCCATTCAGCTTTACCACGTATACATATCTCATACATATTTCACACTAGCCATTCGGCTTTACCACATATACATATCTCATACATATTTCACATTAGCCATTCGGCTTTACCTCATATACATATCTCATACATATTTCACATTAGCCATTCGGCTTTACCTCATATACATATCTCATACATATTTCACATTAGCCATTCGGCTTTACCGCATATACATATCTCATATATATTTCACATTAGCCATTCGGCTTTACCACATATACATATCTCATACATATTTCACATTAGCCATTCGGATTTACCACACACATATATATTTATCTTGTACATCAATTTCAGCAATAGCTTATAAGCAACTCAAATAGTTTCATCAATGTTTACAACAAATTAACATATTCACTACAAGCTGTTTTTCCTGAGCAATAGTCACTAAATTATTTATAACTGGAGCTACAAAACTCAAAATCAATTGCCGTTAATTTTCCCTGAATATAGACTCATATATCTTCCATCCATAAAACTTTCAGAATTTTAGGTTTGGCCAATCAATACCAGATTTTTCTTAAAGTTTCCCCTGTTTCACTGTTTGACTAATCTGACCACTCTTCACTACGAATCAAATTTCTCATTGTACAGAATTCAAAATATGTTCTATTTGATTTCATTTGAAACTAGACTCATTAAGGAGTCTAAGCATATAAATTTTATCTTGTAACCATTTTTGTACAAATTATAATGAGTTTCTAAAAACAGAACAGGGGATTTCAGAGTCACTCTGACACTGTCTCACACAACTTTAAGTATCTCTTTATAGGAAATTTCGTTGCTTACACGGTCTCTTTTATAAGAAACTAGACTAATTAAGCTTTGATTACATATTTTATTCAGCCTATAATTCCACACCAACAATTTATAGTGATTTTCTAAAATCACGTTACTGCCGCTGTCCTAAGCAAGTTATTACAATTTGCTCTTAAATTTCCAAGTCCAAACACTTATGAACTTACCATTTGAGTTTAAGACATATCATGGCCACATCATATCTTATTAAATCAACTCATTATGTCCTATTATGATTGAATTTACTCAACGTTTAATCACTTAAAACTTACCTCGGAAGTTGCCGAACGATTACGACGGCTATTCGATCACTTTTTCCTTTCCCTTATCCAACTTTGATCCTCTAGGCTCTTGAGCTAAATCAAACAATTTACTTCCCAAATTAAACATAGTCATACGACATCCATATACATTTTATAATAGCCGAAATGTACCATCAAGATATACTTTACTCAAATAATTTACATTGGCCGATCATCTATAATGTTTTGTAGCTTAATAAATTTATCATACATTATGTATTCATAATATTTGTGCAGCCAATTATTCATGGTCATACACACACAATCAAAAATAAATACCAAATTTTCATATCCTTTATGCCCTAAGGCGAATACACTTGTCATGTTCACCTACATTTTTCAAGTACAACATTCTCATATTCGGCATTAGTATCAAGCATAATAGCCAATTCTTCCCACCATTTCCAAACCAATTCATCAATGCAATCATACCATTACAATTCAACTTAAAATAACCATATCTAATAATCAAATACCTATAGCATTGCACATTTCTCACATAGCAAGTACAACGAAATTCATTATTAATATATATATATCTAAACACTTAACTACAAGATTTAATCACCATTATCAAATCATAAAACAGCTTATAACCATCATCTATATTTACTTCACATAAACCGAAATAACCATTACATCATCTTTAAAACACTTAGCATTTTACCCATTTAATCAAGCCAAATCTCAAGACCATTCCATCACACAAATTATACCATAAATCATACTTACAATTTAAGTTAATGCATGACCGAAAATCACCATCATTAACATCATTATCAAACCAAAACCAAAACACATCTATCATCCGTATACCAAGCTTACCAAAACAAACTACTATGAGTTTCAAGCTTATTGACCGAATCTCAAACCTCAAAATTTTAAGTTTAATCTATGGGATAAGTAGAGTTTGAACTGATCATCTCAAACATGCATAGATTTTCAAGAACCATTCAATACATACCTCATTCTAGCCATCTTCTAAGCCAAAAATCAAAGCAACCAAACTTTCTTCCCCCCCATTAGGCTACGGCAATGGAGGAGAAGAAAGACCCAACTTTGTTTGTTTTTTTTTTCTCACCCTTTTAATTATTTAATTCCTCTTATAATTTATGACATATAATAACTTGATTTATTATAAAACTATTTGATATTATTTAACTAAAATATAACATACAAAATGCCAAAATGTGTCATTCATGCCCATCCTTGCCGTCCACTACCAAGAAAAAGGAATGTTTGACATGCAAGTCCCTCATGCTTCAAACCATGCAAATTTTTAGCCACTACCAATTAACCTATGACATTTTCAAGATTTTTCACATAAGCCCCTTTTTATTTATTTCACATCCAAATGACAAAATTAAAGCATGAAATTTTCACACATACTTATTCATAAATAATAAGCATAAAATATAACAATTAATTATTTTTGTGGCTCGGTTTTGTGGTCCCGAACCACTTTTCGACTAGGGTCAAATTAGGGGTGTCACAAAATCAATGGCTAAATTAATAAAAATTGAGCTTTCCTAATATCTTAGTTCCCCAGCAACGGCGCCAAAAACCTGATCGCGTGATTCGTAACAAGTAATAAATATTTATTGTGAAGATCAAACCTAGACTAACTATTATCACGACGAAAAGGCTAGTGCACCTATCGAACAATAGTATAGTAATGCAAGATAAGGATATCGTACCCAAGGGAACCAAAAGTACTAGTAATAACTATCTTTTTATTATCTAGCCTAAGAATAATAGGGTTTTGTTTTACTTTAACTAATTATTTAAACTAAGAACGTACAGAGAAAAGAGTTGGGGAATTGCTTTTGGGAAAATCGATTGACTTGAGACAATACCTAAGGAAAAATCCACCTAGACTTTACTTGTTATCTCCGAACCGGACAATTTATTCATTCAACTTGTTCCGTAGAGATCCCTAAGTTATGTTATTATCCCTATTCAAGACTAATAATGTCTAATCCCTAGATTGAATAACTGAGACTTTTCTCTAATTACCACTCCAGGGTTGCGTTAACTCGATCTATAGATCCCCTTATTAGGTTTCACCCTAATCCGGCAAAATCTTGTCACCCTATTTTTAGGCACGCAATCAACTCCGCTTAATTATGACAAAAATACTCTTAGATAGGGTCTATTCCTCCTCTGAATAAGAGCATATCTTGAATCAGTATCCTAGGATATCAAAACAAGAATTAAGAACACATAATTATGAACAAGCCAAATATTTATCATACGATTTAGAAAATAATAACAAGATTCATCTTAGGTTTCATTCTCCTTAGGTATTTAGGGGATTTAGTTCATAACTAAATAAGAAAACATCTCCGAAGAATAAAGAGTACAAAACATAAAGAAAACCCAAAACTCCTAGAGGGAAATTGAGGAGAGATCTTCAATCTTGATGATGAATCCAGCTTCTGAGACGGATCAATCGGCTTCATTGGGGTAATTCCTTACCCCCTATTCTTCGTCTCCTTTTTTCTCCTCTTCTAGGGTGTATTTATAGGCTTTGGAATGCCTAAAATCCCTCAAAAGTGGCCTTTTTCAAATTGGACTTAACTTGGGCTCGGTAGGAACACACCCGTGTGAGTCGTGCTCCAATTCTGCCAGATTGACATGGCCGTATGGTCTGCCCATGTGAGGAGGTCTAGGCCATGTTGATTTCGTATTTTGGCCCATCTTCTCCATTTTTGGCCCGTTTCTCGTTCCTTTCGCTCTCCTGTGCTCTCCTAAGTGTAAAACATGAAATTAAAGCATTAGGAACATCAAATTCACCAATTCTAATGGAAAATCATCCATAGAATGCGTTAAACATGGGTGAAAAATATGTATAAATTACGATTTATCAACTGGGTAAAAGTTATCTTTCCCAACACAGGATGCGATAAGTGGCCAAGGGTGTGCGACCTGGCCATGGTCAAATCTGCCAAATGAACACGGGCATGCGACACGCCCGTGTCTAGCACCCATGGACAACACTGTCAAAATAACAAAGGCGTACGTAGTACTACACGACCGTGGGAAAAGTAAACCATATCACACACGATCATGTAACATGATCATGCAGCCACACGGCTTATACAAATGGGCATGCTAGAAGGCCGTGCTACGACATCTCAAATCACGACGAACACAGACGGGACACGAGCCACACGGGCGTGTGCACCGACCATGCCACTTGAAAAATTAGATTATTTCTCTTATTTTATTTTTCTTTTATTAAGTTTTAAAGATTCAATTGTTTTTTAAAACACGGCTTATCTTTATGACTACTATCAGATTATTCCCTCAATTCTCCTTTTATCATTCAGAATCATGCTTGACCTCCAACTTTATTTCCAATACTCGATCTTGCCATTCCAGGAATATCATCCATTCTTAATTCAGGAAGTTTCACTTCTCTCCCTATCTTATTTTTATATTCTTTTCAATATATCTATCTTTTTACATTGAGGACAATATCAATCTTAAGTGTGGGGAGGTATTCATTTCATTATTAGAAAAATCCTTGAATGACTACCTTGTTCTCTTGAAAAGCTCTCATATCGTATTTAGGATAAATTTTGATTGATTTATGATTTTGATTGATATATCTTAAATTAAAACATAGGCATTTATGCATTGATTGTTTAAACCTTAAGACATTAGAGAATCAAGCATGATAAGTTGATTTTTAGGAATTTAAAATTTTAGGTTGTTTCCCAAAAGTTTAGGTATTACTTTGAGTTAGAATTCACAAGTTTTAAACACCAAAAAGCCATAATTTTTGTGTGATTCTTGAGCCCTTTTGAGTATCTATTAATTCTTTCATGCTCACTTTTATTGTTGCTTTGAGTGCGTTAGTATTGAACTGTCATTCTAGAACTTGCTTGATTATGCATGTCAAGACCACACCATTTGATTTGATATGTCAAAATGATTAAGGCACTTAGGATTAACCCACTCATGCCATGAAAAGCCTACCTCCATGATTAACCCCTAGTAAACCCCATTGAGCCTAACAAACCATTTCTTGTATTACCCTTAATATTAACCCTTAACCCATTTTTTGTTGAAATCTCCTCAATTATTTTTTATCCCTATTTTTGTCGAGATTTGAGTTGAATAAATTGCTTAACTATGTCTTGTTCTTAATAGTTAGTCTATGTTATTTAACTTGTTCCTAAAAAAAATGAAAATGTGTATACATCTTAATAGTAGTAATCTTCTGAGCTAAAGAAGTTAAATTCCATTTTCTGAGAAAAGCTCTCTTGTATGCAAGTGATGATAAAATCTTTTTCTAATTAAGTAATTTTTTAACCCAATCTCGATTCTAACCCTTTCTTTTAGCTTATGACCACACCCCCTAACCAAGCCTCATTACAACCCTCTAAAGACCTTTTGATTGATGTATCATCTTAAATTATAGTGGTGGAGATTTGATTTTCATGCAAGCCTATGGTAATAACTTTTCATATTTATTAATGAGTGCTTCATTTATTATCCTTAAATACCTCGAGTAATTTGAGTGGATATTTAGTGAGGATGTAAAACTTTGTGACATTTTGAATTCAAGGTAATTACCTAGATGAAGGGAGACACCTATGTTTTCAGAATAAAATGCTCAACTTGGAGTGTTTGAAACTTTGATGTTCTTTGAGTTGAATTCTCAATATATGATTACCTATGGATTATTTTGAGATATTATCAATAGAAATTATAAGTTGAGAAGAATTTATTTTAATTATGAGTTGAGAATTTTACTTGAAGACAAGCAAATGCTTAAGTGTGGGGGTATTTGATAAACCATAATTTATACATATTTTTACCCCATGCTTAATGCATTTTATGGATGATTTCCCATTAGAATTGGTGAATTCAATGCTCCTAATGCTTTAATTTCATGTTTTATACTTAGGAGAGCATAAGAGAGCAAAAGGAACAAGAAACGGGCCAAAAACAGAGAAAATAGGCCAAAGTACGAAATCAACACAACCTGGACCTCCTCACACGGGCAGACCACACGGCCATGTCAATTTGGTAGGCTCGAGCACGGCCTGAAGTAATGCACACGGGTGTGTCACACGGGCGTGTCCTTGCCGAGCCCAAGCTGAGTCCAATTCAAAAAAGGCTAATTTTGGGGGCTCTTAGGCATTCCAAAGCCTATAAATACACCCTAGAGGAGGAAGAAAAGGGGACACATAGAATAGGGAGTAAGGAATTACTCCAAGGAAGCTGATTGATCCATCTTAGAAGCTGGATTCGTCATCAAGACTAAAGATCTCTCCTCAATTTCCCTTTCAAGAGTTTCGGGTTTTCGTTATGTTTTGTATTCTTTATTATTCTAAGATGCTTTCTTATTTAGTTATGAACTAAAACCCCTAAATACCTAAGGGGAATAAAACTTAAGACGAATCTTGTTATTATTTTCTGAATTGTATGATAAATATTTAACTTGTTCTTAATTATGTGTTTTTAATTCTTGTTTTGATATCCCAAGATACTGATTCAAGATAAGCTCTTATTCAGAGGAGGAATAGACCCTGTCTAAGAGTACATTTGTCATAATTAGGTGGAGTTGTTTGCGCGCCTAGCATAGGGTGACAAGATTTTGCCGGATTAGGGTGAAACCTAATAAGGGGATCCATAGATCGAGTTAATGCAACCCTAGGGGATTAATTATAGAAAGGTCTCAATTATTCAATCTAGGGATTAGATGTTATTAGTCTTGAATAGGGATAATAACATAACTTAGGGATCTCTACGGAACAAGTTAAATGAATAAATCGTCTGATTCGGAGCCAGAATAACAAGTACAATCTAGGTGGATTTTTCCTTAGGTATTGTCTTAATTCAATCGATTTTCCCAAAAGCAATTCCCCAATTCTATTCTCTGTGAGTTCTTAGTTTAGATAATTAGTTAGTTAAAACAACCCTCTTTATTCTTAGGCTAGATAATAAAAAGACAGTCATAACTAGTACTTTTAGTTCCTTTGGGTTTGACAATCCGGTCTTATTACAACTATACTACTGTTCGATAGGTACGCTAGCCTACATCACGATAATAGTTAGTTTCAAGAACGATTAATTATAAATATTTAAAACCTATCACGAAATCACGCGATCAACGGCCCTAAGCACGCCCATGTGTTTGGCCGTGTCTCTGTGGAAAACCTGTATTCAAGAGCTTCGTTAGTAAGTTAGGTGTTGAAGACTAAATTTTAAAGAAGTTAATACAGTCAGTGCTCGGGTTCCGTCCCGAGAAGCACTTATTTATAGTCTAAACTCGACTTACCTCTCCATTGAATGGTCATGGTGGTTCGATGAGTTTATACTCCTCATTCATGCTATCATTCTCATCAAAATAAGGTTTCAGACGGGTGTTGTTTACCTTAAAAGTGCGGAACTTGGGATGACTTACCTCTACTATACCGAATGGAAAAATGCCAAGTACCATAAGCGGGATTTCTTCATTCGGTGTCGTAGTGACAATGTAAGGATCTGCGACATCTAATAAGACTTTATCTCCAACCTTAAGTTGATGTGAGAAGGTGTTGAGCTTGTTCTGGCGTAATTTTGGTTTATCATGCGTTCTTGGTTTATGCGTCCGCCATTCATCTGCTCCTCAATTTGTAGTCTTCGTTTTTCATGAATAGGTCATCTACCATTGCTTGAGAATGGCTCATGTACTACCTTCAGACTCATTTCCTGCAAAGTAGGTTGCACCATATTGTCAGTTTTAGTGGAATGGGTTAAACGATCACCTTCAATTTCCGATGTGTTGTCAGAATTACGAGCTTGAAGGGTGATTGTTTTGTCTCCCACACGGAGTGTGAGTTCATTTGTGCCAACATCAACAATAGTTTTAGCAATTGCTAAAAAGGGCCTTCCTAGAATTAAAGGAATGTTGCTATCCTTTTCTATGTCTAGAACAATGAAGTCCAAGGGAAATATAAATTTATCGATTTTAACTAGCACATCTTCAATAATACCCCTAGGAAATCTTATAGTTTTATCTGCTAATTGAATGCTCATCCTAGTCTGTTTGGGTTTCCCAAGACCTAATTGTTTGAACATTTTGTAGTGACGTTAATACTAGCCCCTAAATCAGCTAATGCATTATTAACATCTAAACTACCAATTAAGCAAGGAATTGTAAAACTCCCTGGATCTTTTAATTTATTCAGTAGCTTATTTTGCAGAATAGCTAAGCAAATTGCATTTAGCTCCACATGCGACGCCTCGTCCAACTTCTACTTATTTCCTAAAAGCTCCTTTGAAAATTCCATTGCGTTTGGCATCTGTGATAGAGCTTCAATAAACGGTAAATTAATGTGCAATTTTTTTAAGAGTTTAAGGACTTTACCAAATTGTTCATCTGAGTGGTCTTTCCTTATCGCGTTAGGGTATGGCACACGAGATTTATATTCGACATTCATTGATTTTTTTTATTATGACCTACCTCACCTTTGGCTCTACTTACCATAATTTCTTGCCTCGGTTCTAGCTCAAGCTCAACGAATCCTTCTTTACTTGAACATTAATCACATTGAGTTGTTCCCTTGGGTTGGGTTCAGTATTACTTGGCAAGCTACCTTGTGGTCATTCGGAGATTAGTTTGGAAAGCTGGCCTATCTGAGTTTCGAGCCAGCTGTCCAAACTAATTTTAGAAAAACCACTAGGAAGTTTACCTAGTAACACCAAATCAAAAGAGCATGTAAAAGCAGTTACACTAAGGAGTGGGAAAGTGTTAGTGGAATCTGAAAAGAAGCTAATACAAGAAGCCGTGATAAGCGAAAGGGGGGAACAAAAACCTAAAAATAGTGACAAACCAATGCCGAAGGAATATAAACCACCAGTTCCATACCCAGCAAAATTGAAAAAAGACCACATCGATGCACAATTCGATAAGTTTCTTGAACTTTTTAAGCAATTACATATCAACTTTCCTTTCGTTGAGGCCATCTCACAGATGCCTACATAGGAAAAATTTTTGAAGGAGCTTCTAACAAATAAAAGGAAGTTCGAGGACTTATCTATAGTAGAACTCAACGAGGAGTGCTCAGCCATACTCCAAAACAAACTGCCAACCAAACTGAAAGATCCAGGAAGTTTTACTATCCCTTGCTTAATTGGTAGCCTGAATGTTAAGAAAGCACTAGCTGATTTAGGCACTAGCATTAATGTGATGCCATATAAAATGTTCAAACAACTTGGTCTTGGTGAACCTAAACCTACTAGGATGAGTATTCAATTAGCCGATAGATCTGTTAAATATCCTAGGGGTATTATAGAAGACGTACTTGTGAAAATAGATAAATTCACATTTCTTGTTGACTTTGTTATGCTTGACATGGACGAAGACATGGAAGTGCCCTTAATTTTAGGGTGCCCATTTTTAGTCACTGCTAGGGTTGTAATCGATGTGGGTAACGGTAAATTGGTACTTACAGTAGGTGACGAGGAGATTATCTTTAAAATTTATGATGCTATGAGGTTTTCTAAGGAACAGGATGATTCATGTTATTTTATTGACTCTATTGATCATACTACTCAAGACTCTTTTTAGGAAATTATACAGAAGGACATGAAAGAACTGTATCTAGCTCAGGAAGAGGAGACAGATGATGAACCTAATGAGCATTGATCAAGACAAGTAGAATATGAGGGCATTAAGATAAACGATGAACTTAAGCAAAAACCCTCTATTGAAGAGCCTTCCAAACTGGAACTTAAACAATTACCAAACCACTTGGAATACGTATTCCTTGGAAATAATTCTACATTACCAGTTATTATTGCTTCTAACTTGCAACCCAAGGAGAAAGAGGAATTAATCCAAGTATTAAAAGAACATAAAAAGGCCATAGCTTAGAAAATTTCTAACATTAAACGATTCAGCCCTTCTTTTTACACTCACAAAATTTTGATGGAAGATGAATACAAACTGTGTGTGCAAGCTCAAAGACGACTGAACCCCAACATGAAGAAAGTTGTTAAAGCCAAGGAAATTAAACTTCTAGATGCTGGAATTATTTATCCTATTTCTGATAGTTCTTGGGTAAGTCCAGTGCAGGTTGTCCCTAAGAAATGAGGCATGATGGTTGTGACCAACGAGAAGAATGAATTAATCCCAACAAAGACAGTCACAGGATGGAGAGTTTGCATTGACTACATAAAACTGAATGGTGCCAGAAGAAAAGATCACTTCCTCTTGCCATTCATTGACCAAATGTTAGAAAGATTATCCGTGCACATGTACTACTGCTTTTTAGATGGACTCTCTGGCTACTTCCAAATCCCAATAGCTCTTGAAGATCAAGAAAAGATGACATTCACATGCCTATATGGTACGTTCGCTTATCGTAAAATGCCCTTTGGATTATGTAATGCTCCTACCACTTTTCAGTACTGTATGATGGTCATCTTTGACGAACTCGGGGAAGATATCATAGAAGTATTTATGGATGATTTCTTGGTATTCAGTAACTCTTTCCATCTCTGCCTTCAAAATTTAAAATTAGTTTTAATAAGATGTGAGGAAACGAACCTTGTGCTTAACTGGGAGAAATGTCACTTAATGGTTCAAGAAGGTATTGTATTAGAGCATAAAATTTCTAGTAAAGGGATTGAAGTGGACAAATCTAAAATAGAAACAATCGAAAAATTACCCCCTCCTAGTTCGGTTAAGGCTATTAGAAGCTTTTTAGGACATGCTGGTTTTTATAGAAGATTTGTTAAGGATTTTTCTAAAATAGCTAAGCCTTTGACTAAATTGCTAGAAAAAGATGTACCTTTTAATTTCAATCAGGAGTGTTAGAAGCATTTAATACTTTCAAGGATAAATTAATTAATGCTCCAATCATAATTGCACCTGATTGGAACTTACCATTTGAATTAATGTGTGATGTGAGTGATTTTGCAGTAGGTGGAGTATTAGGACAGCGAAAAGACAAGCATTTTCAACCTATCTATTATGCTAGCAAAACTTTGACAGTTGCACAAGAGAATTATACTACTACGGAAAAAGAATTGCTAGCTTTGGTTTTTGCATTTGATAAATTTCGATCATATCTCATATTATCTAAAGTTGTTGTTTACACTGATCATTCCGCCCTTCGCTACCTTTTAACTAAAACTGATGCAAAACCTCGACTCATTCGATGGATTCTCCTACTGCAGGAATTTGACTTGGAAATTCAGATAAGAAAGGAGCTGAAAATCTTGCGACTGATCATCTATCTAGGCTTGAGAACTCCAATACCGAAGAACTAGATGAAGTTGAAATAAATGATCCGTTTCCTGTAGAATAATTTTTTGCTATATCTGACTCCGAGGTACCTTGGTTTGCAGACATCGCGAATGTTTTAGCCACTAACATTATCCCAAAAGGGTTAACACACCAGCAAAAGAAGTGATTCCTTAAAGATGTGAAAAACTACTTTTGGGACGACCCCTTTCTTTTTCGCAGATGTGCAGATTAAGTCATTAGAAGATGCATTACAAGATCAGAAACATAAAAAATATTGGAACATTGCCACTCAGCGCCAACTGGAGGACACTATAGTAGAACTAAGACCACACATAAAATACTTGAATCAGGTTTTTATTGGCCCTCGTTATTCAAAGACGCTGACAGGTACGTTACTTCATGTGACAAATGCCAACGGACAGGTAACATATCTAAACGTGATGAAATGTCTCAAAACTATAGGCTTTCATGTGAAATATTTGACGTTTGGGGTATCGATTTCATGGGTCCATTCCCCAGTTCATTTGTGAATAAATACATCTTAGTAGCAATTGATTATATGTCCAAATGGGTGGAAGCCAAAGCTCTAGCTACTAATGATGCTAGAGTGGTAGTACGTTTCCTTAAGAAACTCTTCTCGAGATTTGGAACACCTAAAGTAATTATCAGTGACTGGGGCACTCATTTTTGTAAACCCAATTTGAAAAAACTCTTAAGAAATATGGAGTTCATCATAGAACAGCCACCCTATACCATCCTAAAACTAATGGACAAGTTGAAGTGGCAAACCGAGAAATCAAACGGATCCTTGAAAAAATAATAGAGTCAAATAGAAAAGATTGGGCAATGAAAGTAGATGATGCCTTATGGGCCTACACAACTGCTATTAAGACCCCCATAGAGACATCACCTTACAGACTTGTTTATGGAAAAAGTTGTCATCTACCATTTGAACTAGAGCATAAAGCTTTTTGGGCTATTAAATTTCTAAACCTTGATCCCGAACTTGTAAGAAAAAATAGGTTGATGTAGCTGAATGAACTTAATGAATGGCGAGAATGTATACGAAAACTCACGCCTATATAAGGAAGCAACAAAGCGATGCCATGACACTCGTTTAAAGCAACGAAAACAATTTGAAGTTGGAGATCTTGTCCTACTATACAACTCAAGGCTCAAATTGTTTCCTGGGAAACATAAATCACGATGTTCAGGACCTTTCGTAATTCAATCTGTTCTTTCATATGGCACAATAGAGGTAAGTCACCCATCACACGGTACTTTCAAAGTAAATGGACATCGTCTCAAACTTTATAATGGTGAGAATTTTAAAGACGATAGAGAGGAGCTACGACTCCACAAACCGCCCTGAATAAACCAACAAGGTAACAGTTGAGCTTAGACTATAAACAAGCACTTCTCGGGAGGCAACCTAAGTGCTAACAGTTTTAAATTATTTAAATTTCAATTTTTAAACATCTAGGTCACTAACAGAGTCTTTGAGCACAGCTTCCCAACTCGACATGGTCGATCGCGCGGTCGTGCTTTAGACCGTGTGACAACCACGGACGGAAACACGACCGTGCAATACGACCGTGCGAAAATAGGGTAAAAGTTATCTTTCCCAACATGGGATGCGATAAGTGGCCACAGAAGTGTGACCTGGCCATGGTCAAATCTGCAAATGAAACGGGCGTGCTACACGCCCGTGTCTAGTACCCGTGGACAACACTATCAAAATAACATGGGCATGCGCAGAGCTACACGACCGTGGGAGAAGCGAACCATATCACACACAGTTGTGTAACATGATCATGTAGCCACACGACCAAGACACACGGGCGTGCTCGAAGGCTGTGTGACGACATCTCACTTCGCGACAAACACGAGCGGGACACGATCCACACGGCCATGTGAACCGGCTGTGCCACTTGAAAAAATTAGATTATCTATCTTATTTTATTTTTGTTTTATTAATTTTTGTAGATTCTTTTGCTTTTTGAACACGGGTTATCTTTATGATTACTATCAAATTAGTCCCCCAATTTCCCTTTTGTCCTTCGGAATCATGTTTGTCCTCCAGCTTTATTTCCAACAACTCGCTCTCACTAATCCAGGAATTTCATCCATTTTTAACTCAGGAAGTTTCACTTTTTTCCCTATCTTATGAACATACACTTACATTTTCAAAATATCTATCTTTATACATTGAGGACAATGTACATCTTAAGTGTGGGGGGGTATTCATTTCATTATCAGAAAAATCCCTGAATGACTGCCTTATTCTCTTGAAAAGCTCTCATATCATATTTAGGATAAATTTTTATTGATTTATGATTTTGATTGATATATCTTGAATTAAAACATAGGCATTTATGCATTGATTGTTTAAACTTTAAAACATTAGAGAATCAAGCATGATAAGTTGATTTTTAAGAATTTAAAATTTTATGTTGTTTCCCCAAAGTTTAGGTATTAGTTTGAGTTGGAATTCACAAGTTTTAAACATCAAAAAGCCATAATTCTTGTGAGATTTTTGAGCCTTTTGAGCATCTATTAATTCTTTCATGCTCACTTTTATTATTGCTTTGAGTGCGTCAGTATTGAACTGTTATTCTAGAACTTGCTTCATTATGCATGTTAAGACCACACCATTTGATTTGATATGTCAAAATGATTAAGGCACTTAGGATTAACCCACTCATGCCAAGAAAAGCCTACCTCCACGATTAACCCCTAATGAACCCCTTTGAGCCTAACAAGCCATTTCTTGTATTATCTTTAATATTGACCCTTAACCCATTATTGTTGAAATCCCCTAAATTAAATTTGATCCCTATTTTTTGTCGAGATTTGAATTGAAATAGTTGCTGAGCTATGTCTTGTTCTTAATAGTTAGTCTATGTTATTTAATATGTTCTTAAAAAAAACTGTGTATACACATTAGTAGTAATTTTTTGTTTTTGAGCTTAAGTATTTAAATTCCATATTCTAAGAAGAAGCTCTGTTGTACACAAGTGATGATTAAATCTTTTTCTAGTTAAGTGATTTTTCAATTCAATCTTGATTCTAACCATTTCTTTTAGCTTGTGACCACACCCTTAACCAAAGCCACGTTACAACCCTCTAAAGACCTTTTGATTGGTGTATCATCTCAATTTATAGTGGTGGAGATGTGATTTTCATGAAAGCCTATGGTAATAACTTTTTATATTGACTATGAGTGCTACTTTCATTGTTCTTAAACACTTTGAGTGATTTGAGTGAATCTTTAGTGAGGATGTTAAACTCCGTGAGATTTCGAATCGAGGTAACCACTCAGATAAGGGGAGATGCCTAAGTTTTGCATGATTAAATACGCAACTAGGAATGTTTGAAACTTTGATTTTCTTTTAGTTGAATTCTCAATGTACGACTACTCGTGAATTAGTTTGAGATATTTTCGATAGAGATTATAAGTTAAGAAGAATTTATTTTGATTATGAGTTGAGAATTTTGCTTGAGGACAAGCAAATGCTTAAGTGTGGGGGTATTTGATAAACCGTAATTTATACATATTTTTACCCCATGCTTAACGCATTTTTTGGATGATTTTTCCTTAGAATTGGTGAATTCGATGCTCCTAATGCCTTAATTTCATGTTTTATACTTAGGTGAGCATAGGAGAGCGAAAGGAATGAGAAACGGGCCAAAAATGGAGAAAATGGGCCAAAGTATGAAATCAACACGGCCTGGACTTCCTCACACGGACAGACCACACGGCCATGTCAATCTGGCAGAATTGAAGCACGACTTGCATGAGCGTGTCCCTGCCAAGCCCAAGTTGAGTCCAATTTGGAAAAGGCTAATTTCGAAGGTTTTTAGGCATTCTAAAGCCTATAAATACACCCTAAAGGAGGAGGAAAGGGGGACACAGAGAAAAGGAGGCAGGGAACTGCTCAAGGGAGGCCGATTGATCCATCTCAAAAGCCGGAATCACCATCAAGACTGCAGATCTCCCCTCAATTTTCCTACAGGAGTTTTGGGTTTTCTAATGTTTTGTATTCATTATTCTTTTGAGATGTTTTCCTTTTTAGTTATGAACTAAATCCCCTAAATACCTAAGGGGAATGAAACCTAAGACGAATCTTGTTATTATTTTCTGAATTGTATGATAAATATTTAACTTGTTCTTAATTATGTGTTCTTAATTCTTGTTTTGATATCCCAGGATACTGATTCAAGATAAACTCTTATTCAGAGGAGGAATAGACCCTGTCTAATAGTACATTTGTCATAATTAAGCGGAGTTGATTACGCGCCTAGACATAAGGTGACAAGATTTTGCCGGATTAGGGTGAAACCTAATAAGGGGATCCGTAGATCGAGTTAATGCAACCCTAGGGTGTTAATTAGAGAAAAGTCTCAGTTATTCAATCTAAGGATTAGATGTTATTAGTCTTGAATAGGGATAATAACATAACTTAGGGATCTCTACGGAACAAGTTAAATGAATAAATCGTCTGATTCGGAGTCAGAATAACAAGTGAAGTCTAGGTGGATTTTTCCTTAGGTATTGTCTTAATTCAATAATTTTTCCAAAAGTAATTCCCCAATTCTATTTTCTGTGAATACTTAGTTTAGATAATAAGTTAGTTAAACCAAAACCCACTTATTCTTAGGCTAGATAACAAAAAGGCAGTCATTACTAGTACTTTTAGTTCTTTTGGGTTCAACAATCCGGTCTTGCAAAAACTATACTGCTGTTCGATAGGTACATTTGCCTATATCGTGATAATAGTTAGTTTCAAGACCGATTAATTATAAATATTTAAAACCTGTCACACAAAAATTACGATCAATATGATTTTCTTATAATTACATTTTATTTGCATATATGTACTTACTAAGCTCCCACGCTTACCCTCCTTTCTTTTCTTTCCTTATGTGCCGCCAAGCTACCATTGGGGATCCAATAACATCAAAAGCTTCGATCACACTATCACTCAAGACCTTGGTATAGCTAGTTTCATTGTTTTGTTTTCTGGCATGTATAGAGACTCGAGTTTTTGTTTAGTGTTTTGTTAGTTAGCCATAAAGTGTTGGCTCATATGATGAATATGATACTCATTTTGATTTATAAATAGAAGATGATATTTTCATGGATGAGTAAATTGCATAAATGAAATGTTGTCCATTATGGGTATTTTGGCTATGTGATGTGCCCTTATGTTAGTATAAAGTGATTTTTGTGCAGGTTACATAAGTATGGGTGACAAAAAGGCTTGGCAAATAGCCTTATTTTGTCCACACGGGCGTGTGTCTAGGCCGTGTGGGACACACGGTTCACCACATGGGCATGTGATATGTCCATGTGTCCCCTGCACGTAAGAATTGTAAGTCAATGTGCATGGTAGTAAACACACAGGCAAACACACGACCGTGTGCCTCAGTCGTGTGAAGGACACGGCCTAGCGCACGAGCGTGTGCCTTGGCTGTGTGTCCCTTAAGGATTGCTAACTTTAGAAACAGAATTTCCAAGTTTTTGCAGACGGGATAGGACACGGGTGTGTCATGGCCGTGTGAGGAACATGGGCTAGAGACACGGGCGTGTTCCAGGCCATTTGAAAACCCCTGTAGATGTGCATTTAGAATTAATTCCACATGGGTATAAGACACGGGCGTGTCCCTGTATTGCTTAGGCCGTGTGAGCCATACGGGCCAATAGCACAGCCATGTTGAATTATCACACGGTCGTGTTGCCCCTCCCACACGGGCATGTGCCCCTGTGTTAAAAGCTATTTTCAGAGTTCTTTAAAGGACTCATATTGCTTCTGAATGGGTTCCAATGGATGTTTTGGGCTTAGTAGGCTCTTATTGAGGAGTTTATAAATAAAATTGAAAAAATGTTTGTTTAACCATGTTTTGGTGTTATGAAAATGTCTATATGCATAACTTTAAGTTAAGTAATGCCTCATATTTCAACCCGGCGTGGGGCACGTGTGTGGGATGTTACAGAACTCATAGTGCCTGTATCTCATCCGAAACGTGGTTTTCAGTACATCTTACTCCTTAACTCTTAGCTGGTAATAACCAGACCTTAAGTCTATCTTAGAAAAAACTATAGCTCCTTTCAATTGGTCAAACATATCACTGATCCTTTGCAAAGGATACTTGTTCTTCACCGTCAGCTTGTTGAGTTGTCTGTAGTCTATACATAACCTCATCGACCCATCTTTCTTTTTGACAAAAAGTACTGGAGCACCCCAAGGGGAATAGCTCGGTCTCACAAAACCCTTGTCTATTAATTCTTGTAACTGTACTTTTAACTCCTTTAACTCCATCAGAGCCATCCCATATGGAGCAATCGAGATAGGTGTCGTACCAGGGACTAACTCGATACAAAACTCAACTTCCCTAGTTGGAGGTAATCCGGGCAATTCTTCTGAAAACACATTCGAGCACTCACATACCACTGGCACTGACTCAATCGTTACTCTCGACTCTTGGGTATTGAACACAAATGCAAGATAGGACTCATACCCTTTTCTCATGTATTTCTTAGCAGTCATAGAAGAAATCAGTACTGGTAAGTTGTCTGATTCACCTGATTCAACACGAATAAGATCCTCATTTTCACATCTCAATTCAATTAACTTACTACCATAGCTTACTAACACGTTATGAATAGTTAGCCAATCCATGCCAAGAATTAGGTCAAATTCATCAAACGGTAGTAGCATGAGGTTAGCCGAAAAACAGTGGCCCCTAATCATTAGAGGACAGTTTCTACACACATTGTCAACTATTACATGTTTGCCTAACGGGTTGGACACTTTTACCACAAATTCATTAGACTCCACTAGTATATTCGTAATAGGTACCAATTTCATGCAAATATAAGAGTGGGTAGACCCCGGGTCGATCAAAGCAACCACAGATATATCATAGATAGAAAAGGTACCAGTAATCACACCGGGAGACGCAGCATCTTCACGGGCGCGAATGGCGCATGTCCTTGCAGGCACTCTTCCCTCAGACCTCGCAGTAGAATCTCTAGGCGTACCTCTGCTGCCAGCCCCACTCTCAAGGTTCTTTTGTGGTCTACCCTTCGAGGGAGCATTACTCGCTCTCACATCTTCCTTTTTGTCTTTCTCCTCCATCTTAGGACAGTTTCAAATAAAGTTGTCTAGTGAACCACACTTGAAACAACCTCTATCATTACCTCCGCACTCACCAAAGTGTCGTCTACCACACTGCGAACACTTCGGTTTATTCGGTCGAGCACTACCAATGCTTGCAATGGAAGTGGCCTGAGCCTTAGATGCCGCATACTGCTTATTCTTGTTTCTGCTCGAGAATCCTATTGACACATTTGTTTGAGTAGGAAAACTCCATCGATCTCTTGGATGAGGTCTAAAATGATTTTCCCATTTGTATTTTCTTTGATTCACGTGACTCAAAGTCAGCTCTCCTCCTCTCTTTGGCCAATTCTTTGGCCTTACACGCTCTCTCAACAAGTACTACAAATTCTCTTAACTCCAACATACCAACCAACAATCTGATGTCTTCGTTAAAACCATCTTCAAACTCTTGCACATAGTGGCTTTGGTAGATACGCACTCCTTAGCGTATTTGCTGAGTCTCACGAACTTATGCTCATACTCGGTTACCGTCATTCGGCATTGTTTCAATTTTGGAAATTCTTTCCTCTTTTGGTCTATAAACCTCTGACTAATATACTTCTTTCAGAATTCCCCCTGGAAAAACTCTCATGTAATCCTTTCTCTTGTACAATCGACACAAGGGTGTTCCACCATTGGTAGGCCGAGTCTTACAGGAACGACATAACACACTTCATGCACTCCTCAGGGGTGTAAGACAATTCATCGAATACCCTAATGGTATTTTCCAACCAGAACTCTGCTCTCTCTGGGTCATCATCAACTTTTTGAAAACCGAACATAAAGTCCTTGATATGAGCCCATGAGGCCCAAAACACACTTCGAAAAAGATTTGGGACTTAACTGAGTACTTTAGAAAACTTTGAAAAATTTCAAGGTAAACAGGGCAGACGCCCATGTGGAAAAGTGACACACCCGTGTGTGGTCTTAACATGATCGTGCTAAAGGCCAATGTAGCTCACACGGCCTGGGCATATCTGGACACGTCCGTGTCCCTAACCCGTGTGGAATTATTTTAGGATTCGAACCTACAGGGGTTTTCACATAGCCTGGCACAAGCCCGTGTCCATGGCCCGTGTCCATTACACGGCCATGACACGCCCGTGTCTTAGCCTGTGTATAAAAACCTTGATATTCTATTTCTGACGTCATCAACCAATTAAGGGCACAATGCCAAGGCACACGCCCTTGTGTTAGGCCGTGTCCTCTACATAGCTGAAACACACGGCCGTTTCTCAGCCCGTGTGTTTACTACCATAAATACTGACTTGTAAAATTGAGGTGCAGAGGACACAAGGCCGGACTACACGCCCGTGGGCAGACCGTATGTCTGCCCATGTGGACAAAAACAAGGCTATCTACCAAGCCTTTTTGCCACCCTTACTTGCACCAATTAAACATCACTAAACAAAACCAATCCATACAGTAATACGTGACTAAATTAACCATAACATGACATTTAAAAGCGACCCTCACCACACTTTAACAATCTAAATATGCACTTATTCATTCATGCAATTATCATCATTTGTATATATTAATAATGAATATTAGCCATTGTTCATGGCCTTATACAAAATGAAAGATATCAGGACAAGCCAACGCCTTGACTCCAAAACAATATGACACTAACAAAAGACTAAGTCCCTATACATGCCATACTCAAAATAGAAAAACTAACTATACCAAGTGCTACAATTGATAGTGTGAACAATGGCTCCGACGTCAGTTGATTCACGAGCTATTTAAATGGCACTATAAGAAAATAGAAAGGGAAAAAGTAAGAACAAAGCTTAGTAAGTTGCATGTAAATATATAACAACAATTTACCATGCATTAACGTACTCATAACATATCGTAATTTGCACAAAATACACAAATAGTCGTAAGCATAACTTACTCATTTTCATTCCTAACTACTCTTACAATATAAATTGAGCTTGCATCTCATTAAATTCATGTGAATACCTGTACCATTCATTGTATAGTCATAACATCTCTTATTCCAACATAAATAGTAAATTTTCTCGTTGAACCTTTTGGGATACTACCGAATATTCAATAAGCCTTAAACATAGGGTAAGATGCCGACACCATGTCCCAGACATGGTCTTACACTAGCTCATACATCAAAGTCGATGCCATGTCCCAGACATGGTCTTACACTGGCTCTCTGTAGCACCCCACACTCGTATCCCATGCCGGGACGGAATATGAGGCACTATCTAACATGAACACATACATTCACACATTTTTGAGTCGCCAAAATTAGGTCAAATTTAAAACCTTTTCAATCTTTATCAAGAACTTCATAATAACGACCTACAAGGCTCCAAACGTTCATTTAAAACAATTCAGGAATGATTCGGATCTTCCCACAAACCCTAAAAAATACTACTAGACACAGGGGCACACGCTCGTGTAGGAGGGGCAACACATCTGTGTAACCAATTCGGCATGGGCATGCTACTGGCCCGTGTGGCTCACACGGCCTAAAAAATACAGGGACACGCCTGTATCCTCTACCTGTGTGGAATTAATTCTAAATTCACACCTAAAGAGGTTTTTAAACAGCCTGGCACACGCTCGTGTCCTGACCTGTGTCCTTCACATGGCCATGACACGCCCGTGTCCCTGGCCTGTGTCCTTCACACGACCATGACACGCCTGTGTCCTAGCCCGTGTGCAAAAACCTAGACATTCTGTTTCTAACGTCAGCAATTCTTAAGGGTCACACGACTAAGGTACACACCTGTGTGCTAGGCCGTGTCCTTCACACCGCTGAGACACACAGCCGTGACATACGGCCGTGTCTCTACCCTTGTGTTTACTATCATGCATACTGACTTGTAAATTTTACGTGCAAGGGACACACGGCTGGATCATACGCCTATGTGGTAGGCTGTGTGTCACACACGGCTTAGACACACGCCCGTGTACCTACCCGTGTAGACAAAATAAGGCTATTTACGAAGCCTCTTTTCCACCCTTACATACATAACCGAAATAGCCATAATGGACAACATTTCATTTGTGCAATATACTCATCCATGAAACTATCATCTTATATTTATGAATATCAAAATGAGTATTAACCATCATCCATGGCCTTATATAAAATTAAAGGTATTCATTCCAGGCCAACACATTTGGCTATTTCTCAATGACACACAACATTAAAGTCTAGCCCTATACATGTCATACGCAAAAACAAGAATTCTAACTATACCGAGTGTTCAGGATAATAGTGTGATCGTAGCCTCCGACGTCTGATGATCTTCGAGCTATTTAGGTGACACTATAAGAAAATAGAAAAGAGAGGGAGTTAGCATAAAGCTTAGTAAGAAGCCTGCAATTACATAGCAACAACTATACCATCCATCAACATGCTCTTAATATAAAATAGTTATAAGCATAACTTACTCATCACATCCCACTACACATCATATAATATATTTTGAACTCACGTCTCATACATACCGAATAGGTACTTGCATCATTTGTAATAGGCCCAATTTGCCCGGGCCCATAAAAAACCCAAAAAACCAAAAGTAAAAAAATAATAAACCAAATAAAATAATAAAATAAATTATTTATGGGTCCAAAGTCCATTTACAATTCATTTAACCTAAAAATAACAGCCCAAACATTAAACCTAATAAACCTACACTCAAAACCCCTAATTTAATTCTTAGCCCAATTTACACAAGGCCCAAATAAGCCCAATATTGTGAAAGCACTAGAAACCCTAGAGGTTTCTGGAATACACCAGCGTCGCAGCTAGCCAGGATCGGGCTCCCACGAGTAGTTTCCCACGAACGACCTCTACATCACCAGGGCCTCTTCCTCCGTACGGCCACTCCTGCAATAGAACATATGAGAAGAAGCAGCAGTAACAGAATAAAAGTAGAAATAGCAAAAAAAGAAAAGGAAATTGATTTTTTTAATTTTAATTCTTATATTTCTTCGGCTATAAAAAGCCATCATCTGTACTGTAAAACCTTACGCATGCTGAATACCAGAAAAAAGCAATCAAAAAAATTTATCAAAAGGTGATTTCAAGATCTGTTTATTTTCTTTCGATTTGCTTGCAACTTTAGCATAAAAAATGAAAAAGCGATACTTGAATCGACGCCAATGAGAGCCCAAATATCTCAGAAGTATGGAGATGTGGGCAAGGGTCGAATGGTGTTGGGTTTTTTTTTCATTCTTTGAATTTTGCTTCGAATTTAGAAATGGCGCCGTTTGAAGAGGGGAAAGGTCCATGCGTTGACCCGATCCAAAGGTCGGATCTGCGCCCTTTTGCTTCAAATGGGTAATTTGCGCGTTTGATCCTTCTCCTTCGCGCCGATTTTCAATTGGCTCCTATTTGTGCTACATTTTTTTAATCTTTTCTAAAAATTTGTGTGCTATTGCAATTTAGCCCGCGCCTAAACTCTGCGTTTTAGGGTCTAGAATATTTCCAGTTTTGACCCCTTTGCATTCGCACACATTCCACTTAAGTCTTTTTCTTAATTTCAATAGTTCATTTTATTTATTAATTATCTCTTAGAATTTGATTTATTTCAATTGGGTTTTGTATTTCAATTTGTTTAATTTATTTTCTAATTCATATAACATTCATTTTCTTAAATTTGTTTTCTTACACATTTTAAATTATTTTGGCATTTTATTTTGTTTTTTTGTCTTTGTTTAAACTACAAAATTATTACTCTAAAAGTTCCTTTTATATCATGTTGATCTAAAATTATGCATGATATTATGTTTAAATACTTTTATATTATAGTTTATGATAAAATTAGCTCAATTCCGTATACATTATTGTTTTCATATTATTTTATGTAAATATTTTCTTTTAAATCTATTATATATATATATACATTTTCTTTCAAATTTATATGTGTAATTTATTTCCTTTAAGGATCTTATTTAAAATTGTGTATTTTATTTATTTTGAATACTTTCATGTATTAGTATCTTTATATATATATATATATTTATCTATATATATATATTTATCTATATATATTATGAATCCAAAATCAATTTGTTTCATTTAAAATTATTTTATATATTATTTATTTCGATTTTCTTTTTATATAAAATATATTTTATAATCATTTATATATTCTTAGTTTTTTTTAATTTTTATTTTAAATTCTAGCATGTATTGTTTGTTCATCAATTCGTCATTTTTTTTTAAAATTTGTTTTGTATCATATTGGCTCCTAGTTTCTATTTTGTTTTGTACATTATGTATTGATTGTTTTATACTATTCCATATATTATTGTTGCATATTATTTATTCGTTTTTTGTATTATTATATCAATTGTTTTTCATCCATGTTTGAAAATTTGGTTATATTTTTCTTTGATTTGTTATATGTTATTATTTGCTTGTTAATTGGTTTCTTAAGTTTATATTACCTTCATTCACCAAGTATAGTACGTTATTTATGCATATTGTCACATGTTTATAATTTCGCCTTTTGTTTGCAAATGTTGCTTTGTAATTTGCAACTTTTTGTTTTAAAATTAATTATTCCATTTTATTTCAAAGCAACCTAATGTGTTTTAAGCTAGTTTTACAATTATTCATTTGAAAATTCCTTAAAACGAAGGCAATGTTTGATGTTTGAAAATTCAGGGAATCGTGCCTTATCGTGCTGGATTTCGATTTCCCGTTTATTCAAAATAATCAAATATTCCTTTAGAATTTTAGTCGTGTTTTCTAAATTCTAAACCAATGCAATGTTCAATGTTTGGAAATTTGAGGAATCGTGTCCTAACGTACTCGATTTTGATTTTTCGTTGGACTAAATAATTGGACATCCTTTTGTAATTTTCAACGTATGAGCTTTTGGAAGTCAAAAATTAATTGTGGTTTCGAAGGTATAAAGGATCATGTCCTATCGTGCTGGATGTGATGCTATATTCCTTTGAAACAAGGAAATTTTGACGAACAACTTGAGCCATTCAGTGTTTTAAAAGGAACCATATTTCAAAACATTTTAAAATCTTAGACATAAGGACAGTACTTAATCAATTTGGTAACAATTTTGGGCATAGTAAGGGTGCTAATCCTTCCTCATACGTAACCGGCTCCCGAACCCGTTTTCTCAAATTTATGGAGGCCAAAATTGATTTAAATGGAATAAAATGTTTTATCAGGTGATCCAATCTCACCTAAACAAAAAGATTGGTGGCGACTCCACACTTTGTTTTAAAAGTTGATCCTCGTTTCTTCTAAAATAAAAAAAATGGTTTCGACAGCTTGGCGACTCCATGGGGACTGAATAAGAGAGTCAAGCCATAAAATTGATTATTTTCTGTCCTTTTGTCTAAAGTTGAAAATTTAAATTGAAAATCATGATTCTTTGTCGCATTTGTTTGCATGATTGTTGTGGTCCAAGTCTTGTAGAATAATATTGCATTGCATTGACCGTTGTGGTTATACCTTTAAGTGGGAGTGATAAACTACACTTTCGTGAGGTTTTCACCTCTGCATGGGCTAGTGGACTACTTCCGGGATACATCTGTACTTATGATTTCGTGAGTTTTTCATCTCCGCATGGTCATAAGGAAATGTATTCCCCTGAGCTGAACTCGATTCATATGAGCCTATAATGGGTGAGGATTGAGGAATCTGCTAGTTCAGATACCTTTTCTATAAAACTGAGCCACATATAGTGAACCTTAAGAGCCATCCTTAGGTAGAGCTATGTTAAACCTTAGTGGTTGCCCATATATGTGTCTTGATTATCTTTGTTTTGCTTGTATTTTATCACTTATATTTGATACTGACCTGTCGTGTTTTGTTTTGATTGTGTTTGGCATAACATTGCATATAAAAGGAGGTGTCGATTCGTGTTCAATTACTAAGGTAGAAGATTTAACATGGAGAATGAATTTTTTGATAAAGTAGAGGATAATGCGGCTGTCCGTGCATGGTCAGAGAAGTTACAATTAGAGAAAAAGGATAGCCTAGCAAAAGGATATACATCGGGGTTATGGAATTTCATCCGCATCAATGTGACACAAAATGAGTTGCAAGAATTGAGAGATATATGGGCTCATTGGGATGAGAGAACTAAGCAGTTGTTCTATCAAAATTATGGTGATATACCTTATTTGTTTGATATTAAGGTAGACAAGCATTTGTTCCGAGCTATGGCTCAGTTTTGGAATTCTGCCTATAGTTGTTTCATTTTTGGGGAGGTAAGCTTGGTGCCAACCGTGGAGGAATATACTACATTACTGCGATGTCTAAAAATTCAAGTCAGCAAAGCTTATTCTAAGGTTTTTAATGGCCCAACTTTTGCAAAGAAGTTAATGAATATTACTGGGATGAGCAAGCCTTGCGTCACTGCTCGAATTCAACAGAAGGGGGATGGTAAATGTATTCCTAGGAGAATTTGAGAGATTAGATTTTAGTACATCCAGATGAAAGGAAAAGGGTCGACATATTCGCCTTGAGCATTTATGGTTTAGTGATTTTTCCTAAGGCTTTAAGGCATGTAGATGAAGACTTCGCTGACTTGTTCAATCCTCTTGGTAAAGGAATCACCCTGTACTTGCAATGTTGGTTGAGACATTCAGATCCTCAAGCATGTGTCGGAAGGCAGGCGAAGGTAGATTTATTGGATGTGCGCAGCTGTTGTTGGTGTGGTTTTATGGACACTTTTAGAAGGTAAACAAGGTCTCTTACCAGGTCTTCTCTAAAAGTTACTCCCCATTAAAGGAAGAGGCAGCTATGCGAAGGAGAGATGATATTTCAAAAGAAAAGTGGATGGAAATTCTTCAAAATCTCAAAGAGGAGAATATAGAGTGGAGAGCCTTTTGGATGGTCCCTGATGAGATCCTTTATCAATGTGGGAAATTTGATTGGGTACCATTGCCAGGGATTTGGGGAGCCATTGGATATACTCCTTTACTTGCATTAAGTCAGTATAAATCGAGGCAGTTTATACCCACGACTTATGGGCTTGCTCAGTGTGAATTCTCATATAAAGGTAACCACTATAAGAAGAAGGTTTAGGAAATATCTGATGCTTGGAAGCAAGCTTGCTGGATGAAGAGGTTGGCTGTTGGTTCCATGACGACACCTGAATACAAGGGATGGTTTAGTAAGAGTGTCAATGATAATATTCCTAGGCCAAGTTTGGAAGGCACTCGATCAACGGAGAAACACTTGTAAGTTGCACCATCAAAGTTGGAAATTATAAAAATAGGACTTTGAAAAGAGTAGCTCTGAGCTTGGGAAGAAGATTGAGCAGTTGGAGGAGGAAAAGATGCACTTGAGATTAGATGTGGAGGTTCAGAAGTTAGAGGCAGAAAAGTGACAGAAAAGGAAGAATGAAGTTTAGGAGGATTTGGAAAGTTTGAAGACAGATTATAAGAAGTTACGCCTATCAATGAGGACTTTTGGGTTAGAGAAAACTTCAGAGTAGTGGCGTCAAGAAATTCAAGAAGAAAATACTAAAGCTAATCAATGGGAAAAGAAATTCCAAGAGGCTCAGGCTCGAAATGAGGCCTTAGAGAGAAGTTTGTCAGAGAGAAAAAGTAAACAAGTAGAATTAAAGGCTAGAGTAGCGGAACTCGAGAGATCTCTTTATCTGTATCGAAATCATAATTCTGTGATGGAGTTGAAAGCAAGCTTAAGTAAGATAGAAGAAATGAAAGGGAAAATAGAAGAATTGGAGGTGGCATACAGAGTTGTGAAATGAGGATTGAGTTCTTGGAGGTAAGTGAAGAGCAATGGAAGGGACGGCTTCATCACTCTCAAAATCAAGTTAGAAGCAGGGATTACATTATGGGAGAAGCCGTACCACAAATTTGAGAGGTAGCTAATTACTTGAAGACTTTGGCAGTACAGGCAGACGTATTAAGTGTGAAGTATGAGTTGGAGTCAGATCAGGGGCAGGAGCTAGCTTTGTTGCTTAGGAAAAATAAAACTTTGAGCATTACTATAAAGCCCCATACCCGAGACCGTCGCCGGAGTCAAACACAAGGTGTTAATAGACTTAATTCATTACTTAAACAGCTCATACAATTTATTTTAAAATTTCCAGACAAGCTGGCCAACTGCATCACAGTCGCTTTAAAAATCATATCTCGAGTTCCGAAACTCGAAATCCAATTCTATAAATTTTTCCTGAAACTAGACTCATATATCTATCTAGTAATTTTTTCTAGAATTTTTGGTCGGGCCAATTAGTACAGTTTATTAGTTAAAGTCTCCCCTATTTTAGAGTTTGGCTGCTCTGACCTCTGTGTATTACGAATAAAATATCTCCCTGTACAGAGTTTCAATGACTATATCGTTTGCTTCTAATAAAACTAGACTCAATAAGGAATCTGTACATATAAATTATGACTTCTAATTATCTTTCAACAATTTATGGTGAATTTCCAAAGTCAGAATAGGGGATCCAGAAATCACTCTGGCCCTGTTTCACAAAAATTTAAACATCTCATAAAATATAACTCATACCTTTTTTGTTCCATCCATATGAAAATAGACTCATAATTCTTCAATTCCATATATTATTCATCATTTAATTGTATCTCTACTATTTTTAGTGATTTTTCAAACTCACGTCACTGCTACTGTCTGAATCTATTTTATGGTAAATTTTACCTATTTCATGGTTTCCATGGATTAGCTAGCAATTTAGCATACATAACACCAAATATGATCATGATTTTTGACAGTCCTAATTAGACCCTAGTCGGAAAGTGGTTTCGGGACCACAAAAACCGAGTTTTATAAATAATTAAAAGTTATATTCTATGTTCATGATGTGAGTAAATGCATGTGTGAAAGTTTCAAGCATTAATTTGGTCATTTTTAAGTGAATTTATTAAAATGGACTTATATGAAACACTTTAGAAATGTGATAGGTTAATTTTTATAATGGTCTGTTAGTGCATGTATTAAAAAGAGTGGTTTTGCATGTCAATTTACCCATAATATATATAGTGGCCGGCCAAGAAATGATGATGCTCCACAAATTCTAATTTAATATAATTTTTAAGTTAACAAATGATTTAAATAATTCTAATAAAATGAATTAAAAAAAAGAAATGATAAGGATGAATAATAGAAGAAAGAGAAGAGAGAGAGGGTGTTCACCATCTTCTTCTTCTCTCAAAGCCGAAACAAATATGAAGGAATAAGGGGAAATTTACCCCAAAGCAATTCGGCATTTTTCTTTAGCTAGTAAGAGGTAAGTTTTGAATTGTCGAAGTCATCACACCAGCTTGCAACTTTTTGGTACCTTCTTCTTAGTTGGTCTAAGAGAACATTTCGGCATGTATAGGCTATTATGTTTTGTTTGAACTTTGATATGTATACTTTTAGCCATGTGAATATGGCTTAAATGTTAAGTTTGGATTTGGTGTTATGTATGTCAAATTACTAGGTAATCCATGGAAACCATGAAATAGGTAAAATTTACCATAAAATAGATTCAGACAGCAGTAGTGATGTGAATTTGAAAAATCACTAAAAATAGTAGAAATGGAATTAAATAATGAATAAATTATGTAATCGAAGCTTGATGAGTCTATTTTCATATGGAAGAAGCGAAACAACTATATGAGCTATAGTTTATGAGATGTTTAAATTTTTGTGAAATAGGGCCAGAGTAATTTCTGGATCCCCTGTTCTGACTTTGGAAATTCACCATAAATTTTACAAAGATAATTAGAAGTCATGCTTTATATTTACAGATTGATTATTGAGTCTAGTTTTATTAGAGACAAACGGCATAGGCATTGAAGCCATGTATAGGGAGATATCTGATTCGTAATGCACAGAGGTTAGAGTAGTCAAACCCTGAAACAGGGGAGAATTTAACTAATAAACTGTACTAATTGGCCTGACCAAAAATTTTACATATATTTTTCTAGATAGATATATGAGTCTAGTTTTAGGAAAAATTTATGGAATTTGCTTTTGAGTTTTGGAACTCGAGATATGATTTTTAAAGCGACTGTGATGCAGTTAGCCAGCTTGTCTAGAAAATTTTAAAATGAATTGTATGAGCTGTTTAAGTAATGAATTAAGCCCGTTAACACCTCGTGTTCTACTCCGAAAACGGTCTCGGGTACGGGGTGTTATATTTTATTGGTATCAGAGCTATGGTTTAGTCGGTTCTAGAACTACCATAGCGCGTATGAGCCTAGCTATACATGCCTTAATGTTAGTATTTGATAGTGTGATGACTTCTGACGGTCGAAATTATTGTTTTGATTAGTAAATGGAACCCAATCTAGAGGGAACCTTAGCAGATGACGTTGAAAGTGTAGCGGCTGCTCCTGCGCAAGGGACACCACCTGTTGAGCCTCAATCATCCGCGAATAATCAAGATGATGGGGCAAAACAAGCTTTCTTTACCATGATGAATTAGTGGGTCGCACAATATGCCCGAACTAACCCGGCTGCTCAACCATTCCCGAATTTAAATAATCTGCCTCAGGTGCCTATAATACCATCAATTACTGATCTTGTAAGGCTGAGTAAACCTCCTGTGGATTTGATTAGGAAGCGCGGGGCCGAGGAATTCCGAGCCATAGCTACTGATGATGCTGAAAGGGCCGAATTTTGGCTTGATAACACCACCCGGGTTTTTGATGAGCTGTCTTGCACACCTGATGAGTGTTTAGAGTGTGTCATATCTTTGTTACGAGACTCAGCCTACTATTGGTGGAGAACCTTGATTACTATAGTCTCGAAGGAACGAGTTACTTGGGATTTCTTCCAGACGGAATTTCGGAAAAAGTATATTAGTCAACGGTTCGTCGATCAAAAGCGTAAAGAATTTTTGGAACTTAAGCAAGGCCGTATGACAGTATCTGAATACGAACATGAGTTTGTAAGACTCAGTCGATATGCTCGGGAGTGTGTAGCTGATGAAATTGCCATGTGTAAAAGATTTGAAGAAGGATTGAATGAAGATTTAAAGCTACTAGTGGGTATTTTAGAGATAAAAGAATTTGTAACACTAGTTGAATGAGCTTGCAAGGCGGAAGAACTTGGAAAGGAGAAAAAGAAGGTTGAATTTGAAGCTAGAGACTTTCGTAAAAGATCGGCGGGTAAAACTTCATTCTCGGCTGTAAAGAAGTCCAGGGAAGATACTAATAAATCGAAGACGACTGCAGGAATTTCTATTAGAGAGCGACCATCAACGGACTCTCGAGCTATTTCGGTTGCTAGTGTGGGTAACAATCGCCAAGAAAAACCTGAATGTCCATAATGTGGAAGATGACACGTAGGTGAATGTTGGGGTAAGTCTACTAACAGGGCCTGTTACAGATGCGGTTCGAAGGATCACTTCATTAGAGATTGCACGGAACTTGATGAGAAAAATAAAATGCAAGGTGCAAGACCTAGTGGAACAACGACCAGAGGTAGACCACCGAGAATTTCAGGAGGTAGGGGTGGTAGTCAGAGAGGGACTTCTGATACGGCTGTTTGATCTGAGACTCGTGCTCCTGTCAGAGCTTATGCCATCCGCGCACGAGAGGAGGCATCCTCTCCTGATGTTATCACTGGTACTTCCACTCTCTTTGATACTGATGTGATTGCATTGATTGACCCTGGCTCTACTCATTCATATGTATGTGAGACTTTAGCATCCAGTAAGACTCTACCTGTTGAGTTTACTGAGTTCGTAATTCGAGTGTCAAATCCTTTGGGTCGATATGTACTTGTTGACAAAGTGTGTAAGAAATGCCCTCTAATAATCCGAGATTTCTGTTTTCCGGCCGATTTGATGCTTTTACCGTTTGATGAATTTGATGTTATTCTTGGTATGGATTGGTTGACCGTACATGATGCAGTGGTGAGTTGCAAAAGAAAGACCATTGATTTGAGGTGTGCAAATAATGAGATAGTCCGAGTTGAGTCTACTGACTTAAAGGGAATGCCAGCAATAATATCCTCGATGATCGCTTAGAGATATGTGAGAAAGGGGTGTGAAGCATATCTTGCGTACGTATTTGATAGCAAAGAGGCGGAAAGGAAACTTGAACCAGTACCAGTGGTTTGTGAGTATTCAGATGTTTCTCCTGAGGAGTTACCGGGATTACCACCTGTTCGAGAGATAGAATTTGGCATCGAACTTGTACCTTGTACCACACCAATCTCGATAGCTCCATATCGTATGGCACCAACGGAATTGAAAGAATTGAAAACGCAGTTACAAGAGTTGACGAATAGAGGCTTTGCTCGATCGAGTTTCTCACCTTGGGGTGCACCAGTATTATTCGTGAAAAAGAAAGATGGAACCATGAGAATGTGCATCGACTATCATCAATTGAACCAAGCAACAATAAAGAATAAATATCCATTACCACGTATTGATGATTTGTTTGACCAGCTAAAGGGAGCATCAGTATTTTCAAAGATAGATTTGAGATCAGGTTATTATCAATTGCGAGTTCGAGACTCAGACATACCTAAAACTGCTTTTAGAACAAGATACGGTCACTACGAGTTCTTGGTGATGCCGTTTTGACTCACTAACGCCCCTGCGGCATTTATGGACTTAATGAATCGAATTTTCAGACAATATCTGGATCGGTTTGTGGTTGTGTTTATAGATGACATCTTGATTTATTCACGAGATGAAACTGAACATGTTGAGCATTTGAGATTGGTATTACAGATGTTACGAGACAAGCAGTTATACGCAAAATTCAGTAAATGCGAATTTTGGTTGAGAGAGGTTAGCTTTTTGGGGCACGTGGTATCCGCATCGGGTATTAGAGTTGATCCAAATAAAATTTCGACCATACTCGATTGGAAGCCTCCGAGGAATGTTACTGAAGTTAGGAGCTTTTTGGGACTTGCTAGTTATTATCGACGGTTTGTAAAGGGTTTTTCGATAATAGCTACACCGCTGACAAAACTACTTCAAAAAGATGTTGAGTTTGAATGGTCAGAAAAATGTCAGGAAAGTTTCGATCGATTAAAAACCTGTTTAACTGAAGCTCTAGTGCTAGTACAGCCGGAATCCAGTAAAGAGTTTGTTATTTACAGTGATGCATCCTTGCTTGGGCTAGGTTGTGTGTTGATGCAAGAAGGTCGAGTTGTGGCTTACGCGTCGAGACAATTAAAGTCGCATGAGAAAAACTATCCGACCCATGATCTTGAATTAACGGCCATAGTATTCGCCTTGAAAATATGGCGACACTACTTGTTTGGAGAGAGGTGTCATATTTATTCGGACCACAAAAGTCTTCAATATTTGATGACTCAAAGAGATTTGAATCTGCGACAAAGACGTTGGCTTGAGTTGTTGAAAGATTATGACCTCGTCATTGATTATCACCCGGGAAAGGCTAATGTGGTTGCCGATGCTTTAAGTCGTAAAGCGCTGTTTGCTTTGAGAGTGATGAATGTTCACCTGTCCGTTTCATCCGATAATGTACTAGTAGCAGAATTAAAGGCCAAACCGTTATTGATCCATCAAATACTTGAATCCCAGAAAGTTGACGCTGAATTGGTTGCTAAACGAGTTGAATGTGCTTCAAATGTGGACTCAGAGTTTCAGATTGACGACAATGATTGTTTGACATTCAAAAGTCGATTATGTGTTCCAAGAAATTCAGAACTCATTTCAATGATTTTGAGCGAGGCTCATAGTAGTCGAATGTCAGTTCACCCGGGGAGTAAAAAAATTTACAACGATCTGAAACGTCAATTTTGGTGGCCTGGCATGAAACGAGACATTTCTGACTTTGTTTCAAGGTGTTTGATATGTCAACAAGTGAAAGCAGAACATCAAGTGCCGTCAGGATTACTTCAGCTGATCATGATACCTGAATGGAAATGGGATCGAGTAACGATGGACTTTGTAACTGGCTTACTGTTGACACAAAGTAAGAAAGACTCAATCTGGGTTATTGTTGATAGATTGACGAAGTTTGCTCATTTTACCCCTGTTCGTACGGATTTCTCGCTCGATAAATTGGCAGAATTATATGTCTCCCAAATTGTCCAATTGCATGGAGTACCTATTTCTATTGTGTCGGATAGAGATCCGAGATTTACATTGCGATTTTGGAAGAAATTGCAAGAAGCATTGGGTACCAAGTTACATTTTAGCACCGCTTTTCATCCCCAAACTGATGGTCAATCTGAGCGGATAATTCAGATACTCGAAGATGTGTTGAGATGTTGTATCCTAGAGTTTTGTGGTTCATGGGAAAGGTATTTTCCTTTGATTGAATTCGCTTACAATAATAGTTTTCAATCAAGCATTAAGATGGCACCTTACGAGGCTTTGTATGGTCGTAAATGCCGTACACCCTTGTTTTGGACTGAACTTAGTAAAATTAAAATTTTTAGGGTTGATTTAATTAAAGATGCTGAGCAGAAAGTAAAAGTAATCCGTGAAAGTCTGAAAGCAGCATCGGATCGTCAGAAGTCATATGCGGATTTAAAAAGAAAAGACATTGAATATCAGGTTGGAGACAAAGTGTTTCTTAAAGTGTCACCTTGGAAAAAGGTGCTTAGATTTGGCCGTAAGGGCAAATTGAGTCCGAGATTCATCGGGCCGTATGAAATATCCGAACGAGTTGGACCAGTCGCATACCGATTAATTTTACCCCCTGAACTTGAAAAGATTCACAACGTCTTTCATGTCTCGATGCTTCGACGATATAGGTCCGATCCATCGCACATAATTACTCCATTTGAGATCGAGATTCAATCTGATTTGAGTTACGAAGAAGAACCGGTTCACATTTTAACACGTGAAATAAAAGAATTGCGAAATAAGAAAATCCCATTAGTGAAGGTACTGTGGCATAAACACGGGGTCGAAGAAGCTACTTGGGAACTTGAGGACTCTATGAAGGATCGATATCCTAATTTGTTTGCTAGTAAGATTTTCGGGGACGAAAATTCCTTATGTGGGGGAGAGTTGTGACAGTCCTAATTAGACCCTAGTCAGAAAATGGTTTCGGGACCACAAAAACCGAGTTTTATAAATAATTAAAAGTTATATTCTATGTTCATGATGTGAGTAAATGCATGTGTGAAAGTTTCAAGCATTAATTTGGTCATTTTTAAGTGAATTTATTAAAATGGACTTATATGAAACACTTTAGAAATGTGATAGTTTAATTTTTATAATGGTCTATTAGTGCATGTATTGAAAAGAGTGGTTTTGCATGTCAATTTACCCATAATATATATAGTGGCCGACCAAGAAATGATGATGCTCCACAAATTCTAATTTAATATAATTTTTAAGTTAACAAATGATTTAAATAATTCTAATAAAGTGAATTAAAAAATGATAAGGATGAATAATAGAAGAAAGAGAAGAGAGAGAGGGTGTTCATCTTCCTCTTCTTCTCTCAAAGCCGAAACAAAGATGAAGGAATAAGGGGAAATTTACCCCAAAGCAATTCGGCATTTTTCTTTAGCTAGTAAGAGGTAAGTTTTGAATTGTTGATTTGGTTTTATGATATGTTAAGTTAATAATTGGATGCACTCTTGGTAATGTCAAGCAAGTTAAAACTTTTATGGTGGTTTAGGCATCATGCCGTGAATCTAAGTGTTAGAATTAGAGGTTATTTTCATGTTGTATGGAATAAAAGGGGGATGATAGTATGGAATGAAGATTTTTGAATAAGTAGTTTAGTAGCACCTTGTACATTCGATTATATTGAGTCTAATTGGAATGTTAATTTCTTTCTCTATGATTATTTTCCTTGTATGTTAAATGGTTCTTTGATAGGGCCGAATGAATTATGAAGGTCATAATTAGAATGTATGAAGTTTAAGGTGCGAATTTTAGTCTTGGTGATATGGATAATTCGGTTCAAATATCGAGTATGGGAGTTGCCATTTTAGGTTAAGATTAAAAAATGATTAATAGGCATTAAAAGGTTAAATGTATGAAATTTGAAGTATAAGAACTTATAGGTAATTACATAGGTAATGTTAAATTTAATTTGGTATATTCGGCCATATAGGTGTATATGTTTGTGATATTATTTTTAACTCTCTATAATCGATTAAAGGAGTAATATTGGCTTATAAGGTTGAGTTGATTCATGATTTTGTATATTAGAATTAAATTACCTGAGATTAAGTTATCTTAGTAGTGGTAGTACATTCGGCCTTGAAGCATTAATCAAACATTAGTTAAGGTTTTAATGTTTTGATCAAGGATAGTTGTGAAATGAAGTGAAAATCATTAATTATACATATAAGTATCTAGCAAGGTAATTAAACTACTAAATGTATTTATTCTAGATCAAGAAATCAAAGGGGAGAATCAAACAAGGGCAAAGCAAAGACAATTGAGTAGTCGATTGGGAATCATTTTCATCTAATATAAGGTAAGTCCTTAAGCATTTTTGTAAGGTTGATTAGTTTGTATATAAATAATACTAGTGAATCATAAAAGAATTCCTTATTATAAGTATTCTTTTGGAGTGATTTTCCTATTTATTAATGTGACCACATGTGCTATTTGAATTAAGTAAATTGCCTTATCATAATGAGTTAACATATGGCACTATGTGTGCGGAATTAAGTGGCACTATGTGTGCCGATTTGGATGTTGAAGCATTAGAGAAAATCCAATGCACTGAGTGTGCAGTTTACTATGGCACTATGTGTGCGAGTGTGACGAGCACTATGTGTGCAAATTCGGTTGATAATATAAAATGTGCATGAAAGAACGAAGTGGTAGAACTAGTAACTAAAATATCGAACTTGAGACATGTGCTGAGTAGGTATAAATTTATCTAGTGCATCATGGTTCCATGCTTTGAGGAATCGGGTCTAAATCAATTGGGTTGTTTTGGTATTTGATTTGATTGTAGGACTTGGCATGAGATTGAACCGAAATTCTAAGAAATTATAGCATAGTTCGGTATGGTTGGACTAATTGATCTTGCATTATTTGTTTTCTCTTATGATCTTTTATTAATGGATGGTAGTGTAATGCTTATGACTTATTGAGTTATATACTCATTTGGTGTGTTTACTTGTTACTTATTTAGGTTTCTTTGACCCATTTTGTGTGCTCGGGACCATCGTCGAAATCATCACACCAGCTTGCAACTTTTTGGTACCTTCTTCTTAGTTGGTCTAAGAGAACATTTCGGCATGTATAGGCCATTATGTTTTGTTTGAACTTTGATATGTATACTTTTAGCCATGCGAATATGGCTTAAATGTTAAGTTTGGATTTGGTGTTATGTATGTCAAATTACAAGTTAATCCATGGAAACCATGAAATAGGTAAAATTTACCATAAAATAGATTCAGACAACAGTACTGATGTGAATTTGAAAAATCACTAAAAATAGGAGAAATGGAATTAAATAATGAATAAATTATGTAATATATTCTTGATGAGTCTATTTTTATACGGAAGAAGCGAAACAACTATATGAGCTATATTTTATGAGATGTTTAAATTTTTGTGAAACAGGGCCAGAGCAATTTATGGATCCCCTGTTCTGTAACACCCCGAACCCGAGTCCGACACCGGAGTCGAACACGAGGTGTTAACAAACTTTGAAAAATTTCCAGACACTGCCCAATCTGTGTACTAGTCGCTTTAAAAATCATATCTTGAGCTTCACAACTCAAAAATCAGTTTCGTGATTTTTCCCTGAAACTAGACTCATATGCCCATCTACATATTTTTTTTCTAGAATTTTTGATCGGGCCAATTAGTACAGTTTATTAGTTAAAGTATCCCATGTTACAGGAATTGACTACCCTGACCTTTGCGCATTACGACTTGGATATCTCCTTGTACAGGGCTCCAATACTGATTCCGTTTATTTCTAAAGAAACTAGACTCAGAGAGGAATCTATACATATATGGTATGACTCCTAATTATCTCTGGTTAATTTATAATCAATTTCCAAATTCGGAACAAGGAATCCAGAACCCGTTCTGGCCCTGTCTCACGAGAACCTGAATATCTCTTAACATACTGTCCATATGATTGTTTCGTTACTTTCCTATGAAACTAGATTCTTCAAGGTTTGTTTACATAATTTATTCACTATTTAATTCCATTCCTACTATTTTTAGTGATTTTCCAAATCTACGTCACTGCTGCTGTCAGCATCTGCCTTTAAGGTGGGCTTTACCTATTTCATGGTTTCCATGATTCAACTAGCCCTTTTTGCATAAATGGCACAATTTATGAAAGTGATTAACCATCCCCGTGGCCAATCCTTGTCAAGCATATCCACACCAAATGATTATAACATTATACTCAAACACATATAAGCCATTTTCGCATGGCTATCCAAAACTTATACATCACATAAAGTACTCGAAAAACAACAATGGGTCGTCCTATACATGCCATATCAAAGTTCAACCAAAAGAGTACCCAAAAGAGCCTTTGATAGTGTGGGCGACTTCGACTTCAAGATCCCGAGTCCGATAGCTAGAGAACCAAAAATCTATAAAACAGAGGAGCAATGGAACGAAGTAAGCAATTTATGCTTAGTAAGTTTTGAGCAAGGAATTCCAGCATAACGAAAGAATAGCACACATTTAGCTAAACGGAATATTTCATAATACACAATTTTCCGATATCAAACTTACTTCACAACGTTAACCCTTATGTACATACACAAAAGACCAACTTAGCCGAAGGCCGGTAGCTCGTTCATCAACTGAGCGAATATTTATTTGTAAGGGCTCGATTAAATTCAACACATACGTAACATATCCCAATATTGGGATGTTTTTCGAGTATTAGCTGGAATTTTACAGCAAGCTCATTCATTTCCAAATCACGTACCTTCGGAATTTAACCGGATATAGCTCCTCGTTCAAGTGCCTTCGGGACATAGCCCGGTTATAGTAACTCATACAATGCCTTCGGGACTTAACCCGGATTTTAAAACTCGCACGAATGCCTTCGGGACTTAACCCGGAATTAGTATCTCGCACAAAGGCCTTCGGGACTTAACCCGGAATTAATAACTCGCACAAATGCCTTCAGATCTTAGTCCGGATATAGTCACTTAGCACAAAGCCTTCGGGACTTAGCCCGGACAGCATTCAATTAATCATGCACATCTAACAATAATTCATGGCACATTCGTATTTGTTTTTCATTAGCAAAACTCAAACACAAGGCACATACCATCCTTGCACATTCGGCTCAATAGCCACACATAGAGCATGATTTTAATTTGCTTAAAACATGATTTAATCACATCGTAATTTAAGCTCTCTTACTCAAGAACTTACCTCGGGTGTTGTCGAACGATTCCGCTAACTATTCGACCACTTTTTCCTTCCCTTTATCGGATCTATTTCCCCTTTGCTCTTGAGCTTAATTAAACAAATAAATTGATTTCATCATTTAGGCATCGAAAAGATGAACACAAGGCACTTAGCCCATATTTATACATTAGACATTAAAGTCACATACATGTGAAATCATGCATCAACACAACATATTAGCTAATTTTTTTCCTCCTTGGCCGAATATGCATGTCTATTTTTGGGGCCGATTTCAACACTTAATACACACATATACACACTAGTAAAGCATCCTCTCCCTTCCCATCGATTTAACACATGCATTGCTCATTAACATGTAAAAGTTACATTCGGCCTTAGCACACAACTTGCTAGCCGATTCTTCTTCATTTAGCAACCAATGCACATATGTGTTCACTCAAAAATGCTAAAAAGGAGGTTCAAGAATCATCAAGTCATCATCACATGCATCATTAACAAGCTTCATATTTAGCATGCAATGGCATTAACACAACCTCTACCTAGGTCGAATCTTAACTCATCCTCATGTCTCATCACCACCACATCAAACATCAACCAAGAATGATGCATCCATGGTCAAGTGTCATTTCCATCACATAGCAAGATTTAGACCATGGGCTAGGTAGAACTCAAGCTAACAACTAAAACATGCATGCATCTCATGGAACATCGTCAAACATACCTTAGCCTAGCTACATGCATGGCCGAACCTCTTCACCTTTCTTCTTCCTTCCTCCTTAAAATTATTGGCCAAGGATGAACCAAAGGATGAGAAATTTTTTTCTTTGTTTTTCTTTCTAGTTTCAGCAAGTATGAAGATGAGAAAAGGATGAACAAAAATTCTCTCCTTTCTTTTCTTTAGCTCACGGCAATGGGGGGACAAACAGCTACACACACATTTTTTTTTTTGTATTCACCATACTCCTTTTCATTATTTTATGCCATGCCCCTTATTTTATTTGTTTTATCCCAACATTTTATGACACAAATTAACATATTTTATTTGTGCCATACTTATGCCATAATTTCCATAAAAAAAAATTGCACAATTGCTCATCATGCCCATCATGGCCGGCCACCTTGTTTTAAGGTGGGAAATTTGACATGCAAATCCACCTATTTCATACTATAAGTTATTTGGCCACTACAAATTAGCCTATAGCATTTGCAAAAATTTTCACATGAGTCACATTTCAAAATTTCACTCACAATTGGCAAAATCAAAGCATGAAATTTTCACACATGCACTTTCACATGAAATAAACATAGGATATAACATCTAATTATTATTGTGACTCGGTTTAGCGGTCCCGAAACCACTTCCCGACTAGGGTCAATTTTGGGCTGTCACATGTTCTGACTTTGGAAATTCACCATAAATTTTACAAAGATAATTAGAAGTCATGCTTTATATGTAAAGATTTATTATTGAGTCTAGTTTTATTAGAGACAAACGGCATAGGCATTGAATCCCTGTACAGGGAGATATCTAATTCGTAATGCACAGAGGTCAGAGTAGTCGAACCCTGAAACAGGGGAGAATTTAACTAATAAACTGTACTAATTGACCCGACAGAAAATTTTACAAAAATTTACTAGATAGATATATGAGTCTAGTTTCAGGAAAAATTTACGGAATTTGATTTCGAGTTTCAGAACTCAAGATATGATTTTTAAAGCAACTGCGATGCAGTTAGCTAGCTTGTCTAGAAAATTTTAAAATGAATTGTATGAGCTGTTTAAGTAATAAATTAAGCCCGTTAACACCTCATGTTCGACTCCGGCAACGGTCTCGGGTACGGGGTGTTACATGATTAGCCATTCCAATGGCTAATCATTACCAAGCATTTTCATACCACTCAATAACCATATCATAAGACCATATACACAAAATGATTATAATGCTATACATGCCATACTCAAAATATACAAGCCATTATGCCAAGATGGTATACGGATAGTGTGAGCGTGCCTTCGATCGTTTCTGATTTCCGAGCTGGCTTGTCAACACTACAAGGAATGAAAAGGAGGGAGTAAGCATAAATGCTTAATAAGTTCACATGCAAATAGCAAGTAACATAACTATATAAGCAAACATAAAACATCATTTGCATAATCATCACCGAGACATTTATATCACATTTTCATTTATCATCTTACCATATTGTTGTTATATCGAGTTTTCAAACCGAGGGTTAAGTACATACCTGTTCAAAGTATTCATTTCACAACACTTACCAATACGTCCCTTTCATCTCGTGTATTCCTCCGCTTGAGTAAAATTTTACCCGTTGAACACATCGGAATATAATTCGGATACATGGAAAGTTTGCACATAAGTGCCACATATGTAGCCAAGCGACCATGTAACCCGCCCATAAGCGAACTCAGACTCAACTCAATGAGCTCAGGCGTTCGCATCCATAAGTGAACTCGGACTCAACTCAACGAGCTCGGATGCCTAGTTACATCTCTCGAACTCGGACTCAACTCAACGAGTTCGGACATTCGCATCCATAAATGAACTCAAACTCAACTCAACGAGTTCGGATGCCCAAATATCCTAGTGACATGTCACTTGTATCCTAATCCATTCCTAAGGTTCAACGGGACATTTTTCCCAATCATATGTCTCAACCATCTTCTATGGAATGTCGATACCGATACTCGGTAGTATTTCACATTTTCCAAGTATATCACATAATTTGACATATTATCAAACAATTGTCACAAGTATGATATTTCATAAGAATTATCATATCATTTAAATAACATTAAAACATTTAAAACAATAACTATGTTACCAACATTTACATATGAACTTACCTCGTATGCGAAAATGACTACTTTTACCATTTCGTCCACAACTTGATATTTTCCTCATTTTAGCCCGAATTTCAATTTTCCTTGCTAATCGAGCTTGGAAGCTTGAAAAACCCTAGCCATGGTTTCTCCTTGCTATATTCGGCCATGGGGTTGAAGATGAGAAAAATTGGCTTTTAATTTTGTATTTTAATTCATTTTACCCCTAAATGACCAAAATGTCCTTAGTACTAAACTTTTCAAAAATTCCATCCATGTCCAATTTTTGTCCATAGACTTAGAAATTGGTAAAATTCTATTTAAGGCCTCCTAATTAATATTTAAAAACAATTTCATACTAGAAACTTCTAGAATGCAAGTTTTACAAATTATTCGATTTAGTCCCTAATTTCAATTTAAGCACTTTATGCATAAAATTTCTTCACGAAATTTTCACACAATCATGAAATCATATCATAGACCTCAAATAATCATAAAATAATTATTTCTATCTCGAATTTTGTGGTCACGAAACAACTATTCCGACTAGGCCCAAAATCAGGATATTACAACTCTCCCCCTTTAGGGATTTTCGTCCCCAAAAATCTTACCAGAAAAGTGGTCTTCACTTTTAATCTCATATTCGGTGCCGAAGAACTTTCACTTAGGCTGTACCTCCAATACATCTCTTTAATTTCTCATATGATCTAAAAGCTTACAGTCTTAACTCTCAACTGTTCTTAAATTTTCAACCCTTCTGAGTTTCCCATGATATCATGACATAAAACCCAGATCTCAACTTGATTTAATGGAGACCGGAATTCCAAGAAATCCAACAATCAAAGAGACCTGAAATTCCATGAATCTGATGAGTAGGAATTCATTCAATACATATATGATTTATAGATCTCGCCAAACATTTAACAATAGGATACATCACATTTTCCTCTTTCCGCCATGGAAATATTTCTGACATGGCCTCAAGAATAATCATTCTCATTTCCATCCCAATATCAACACTGACAAGGATAATTTTGAAAGATCCCAATGTTCGGCTTTAACCCCTTTAACAACTCCGATTTTATGTAACATCGAATGCTCTAAACTATCACATTACCTCACTGTCTTGAAACACATCACAATTCATACAACAGTACATTACTGAAAGTCAGGAAGTCTTTACTCAATGTAGACTAGTCTAGTTCAGACGCTTCGGTTACCAATATTCTCATCTATCCGAACTCTGTCAACATGTAATAAACTTTTCAGCTTTCACAAGATGGAAACTTTATCATTCGTAGTGACTTAAACTAATATTCAACTCTTTCTAATAAATATACACTTCTCGTTCAAACTATTTACTCTTTTATCCGTACAAAATGAAATTCTATTATCAGAATTGGGAAAAATAATCCTGACATAATTGTCACATGAAATCTTTCAAATAGATAATTCACCATACCGACTGAAACTCGCGCTTTTATCACTTATGCCTTTACTGTTGTCAAATCCTTACACAGAAATTAGAAAAAATCCCAATACTAAAATCACCACATTACCAAGATCAAATTAAAAGTATAGTCATATTTGACATGATTATCACGAGCTGAAGAACCCACTTCGAACATGAGTCGTAATTGACAAATTATGGAACAAAGATAACAAGAAAACCGAATAAAGAAATCCAAGATAGAGAAACCCGGAATAAAGAAATCCAGAATAAAGAGATCCAGGATAAAGAAACCCAAGATACGATACTATGCCGGAGAATCGAAAACCAAACTCATAGAGAAAATACGAAATACCCCGATAATTCTTCAAAGAAAGAAAGTCCAGAAGAAAACATCATTTAATCCCACTGAAATCAAATATAACAAGATTAATATATCTTCCCATACATATATATCAGATGAAGCATCAAGTAGAAGAAATAGAATCATAATATCATACGAATTCTCTCATCAATTCTTATCAGACGAAATGAAATAGAATACCCGATGAAATAGAGCAATATAAATTATAAACCAGTCAGACTACCAGTGCTTTCATCCAATACCAGAATTAGAAGACATTCCCATATAACAAGAATTTCTTCAGAAGATCAATAGCCATAGAAATATTTCTGAGAACGGGTAAACACATAGAACATCTCAAAAGAGACTGCTAAATCTGTCCAGTCATAACTGTCACACTCAGATAGTTCACATTTCAAATATCATTTCCCCAACTAGTTCTGCCGTCACAAATTTCATATTAAACCATTCACTAAAGAAGGTCAGTTCTGAATAAATTTCGATTTACACTTTTCTCGACCTTGCACCTGAGTAATTCGATTTACGAAAGAGAATTCCTTCTCTAATTGGGATAGTGCATAACTCCAATAATCTTTACGTCAATCCGATACTTTACTGGCTCTGACTTTACTTATCAGCTCATTTTCAATCTCTGATCATACTAATAATTATTCTATCACTAAACTCTTTGGGTTCTCAACCGGAAACTTATTCAATACAAATCTCATGAAATTCCATTATAAGTACCACTTCGGTAAGGGGGAGGGGTTGTAGGACCTCTGACTCGACTTTCTTATACATACACATATGACACAACTTCTTCATCATAGTAACATCATCAAAATCATGTCATTCATTCATGTTGGCTTACACCAATTTTCCTATTGTCCCATTTAGACAATATACTTATGCATACATTCTATGTTTTCTAGACAGCTTTACCTATCCATTCATTTAATTAAATTAATTCATGCTCATAACATTATATAAGGCCAAACAAACATAGATATTTGCATCACAATCACAACTTTCATTTCGTGCATCATCATGTACATATCATTACAGTCATATAATTCAGTCCAACAATTTAACATAGATAAGTTCATTTCATTATAATCCTTTATCTCATAAAAATTATATATCATTAACATTTATCAACATTCGACGTCCAAATTAAGACAAGGACATTTTCACTCGTATCATAATATTATGACCTTTATTCATACCTCTACTAAGTTCTATTTATTCCGTTCATCTTATCAAGTAAGCCACATACACTACATCATATGAGCATTAAGCAAATATGAATATTTATCACATATGTATCATAAACCTTTATTCATACTTTTCTGAACCGAGACTTATCATAATCATAATTTTACTAAAATACCTTCACATAACATTGAACATGGTCGGCGCAGCTCGGTTGGAGAGTACCCTATCTAAATAAGACGGTACTCATACGCATCGGAAGACATCACACTATCACAGATCAGTGGCATGTATAGCTAAACTTTTACACATGCTAGGTTAGCCCGAGAACTGACTAAACCTGCTCTGATACCACTAAATGTAACGCCCGTACCCGAGACCGTCGCCGAATTCGAACACGAGGTGTTAATAGACTTAATTCATTACTTAAACAGCTCATACAATTCATTTTAAAATTTCCAGACAAGCTGACTAACTGCATCACAGTCGCTTTAAAAATCATATCTCGAGTTTCGAAACTCGAAATCTAATTCTGTAAATTTTTCCTGAAACTAGACTCATATATCTATCTAGTAATTTTTTTCTAGAATTTTTGGTCGAGCCAATTAGTACAGTTTATTAGTTAAAGTCTCCCCTATTTCAAAGTTTGGCTGCTCTGACCTCTGTGTATTACGAATCAAATATCTCCCTGTACAGAGTTTCAATGACTATATCATTTGCTTCTAATAAAACTATACTCAATAAGGAATCTGTACATATAAATTATGACTTCTAATTATTTTTGAACAATTTATGGTGAATTTCCAAATTCAGAACAGGGGATCCAGAAATCGCTCTGGCCCTGTTTCACAAAAATTTAAACATCTCATAAAATATAACTCATACCTTTTTTGTTCCATCCATATGAAAATAGACTCATAATTCTTCAATTCCATATATTATTCATCATCTAATTGTATCTCTACTATTTTTAGTGATTTTTCAAACTCACGTCACTGCTGCTGTCTGAATCTATTTTATGGTAAATTTTACCTATTTCATGGTTTCCATGGATTAGCTAGCAATTTAGCATACATAACACCAAATATGATCATGATTAGCCATTCTAATGGCTAATCATTACCAAGCATTTCCATACCACTCAATAACCATATCATAAGGCCATATACACAAAATTATAATGCTATACATGCCATACTCAAAATATACAAGCCATTATGCCAAGATGGTATACGGATATTGTGAGCGTGCCTTCGATCGTTTCCGATTTCCGAGCTGGCTTGTCAACACTACAAGGAATGAAAAGGAGGGAGTAAGCATAAATGATTAATAAGTTCACATGCAAATAGCAAGTAACATAACTATATAAGCAAACATAAAACATCATTTGCATAATCATCACCGAGACATTCATATCACATTTTCATTTATCATCTTACCATATTGTTGTTATATCGAGTTTTCAACCCGAGGGTTAAGTACATACCTGTTCAAAGTATTCATTTCACAACACTTACCAATACGTCCCTTTCATCTCGAGTATTCCTCCGCTTGAGTAAAATTTTACCCGTTGAACACATCGGAATATAATTCGGATACATGGAAAATTTGCACATAAGTGCCACATATGTAGCCAAGCGACCATGTAACCCGCCCATAAGCGAACTCGGACTCAACTCAATGAGCTCGGGCGTTCGCATCCATAAGTGAACTCAGACTCAACTCAACGAGCTCAGATGCCTAGTTACATCTCTCGAACTCGGACTCAACTCAACGAGTTCGGACATTCGCATCCATAAATGAACTCGGACTCAACTCAACGAGTTCGGATGCCCAAATATCCTAGTGACATGTCACTTGTATCCTAATCCATTCCTAAGGTTCAACGGGACATTTTTCCCAATCATATGTCTCAACCATCTTCTATGGAATGTCGATACCGATACTCGGTAGTATTTCACATTTTCCAAGTATATCACATAATTTGACATATTATCAAACAATTGTCACAAGTATGATATTTCATAATAATTATCATATCATTTAAATAACATTAAAACATTTAAAACAATAACTATGTTACCAACATTTACATATGAACTTACCTCGTATGCGAAAATGGCTACTTTTACCATTTCGTCCACAACTTGATATTTTCCCCATTTTAGCCCGAATTTCAATTTTCCTTGCTAATCGAGCTTGGAAGCTTGAAAAACCCTAGCCATGGTTTCTCCTTGCTATATTCGGCCATGGGGTTGAAGATGAGAAAATTGGCTTTTAATTTTGTATTTTAATTCATTTTACCCCTAAATGACCAAAATGTCCTTACTACTAAACTTTCCAAAAATTCCATCCATGTCCAATTTTTGTCTATAGACTTAGAAATTGGTAAAATTTCTATTTAAGACCTCCTAATTAATATTTAAAAACAATTTCATACTAGAAACTTCTAGAATGCAAGTTTTACAAATTATTCGATTTAGTCCCTAATTTCAATTTAAGCACTTTATGCATAAAATTTCTTCACGAAATTTTCACACAATCATGCAATCATATCATAGACCTCAAAATAATCATAAAATAATTATTTCTATCTCAGATTTTGTGGTCACGAAACCACTATTCTGACTAGGCCCAAAATCAGGATATTACAATTACGGCGAAGTCTTATTTGTAACTCGATTTTATGTAAAGAATTTTGTTTTCTAGTAAAGTTTTCTAAATGGAATTGAATCAGAATTGACGTCTCCTTTGCATTCATGCATTTTCATTACATTACATCATATGCATTAAGACCATTAAAAGATCCTAATTAATTAAAAATCATTTTAGTAATCTGGAAACCAACAAAAACTCACTAAATACGCATCCCTATGGCACAAGGAAAAAGACCAAGTCAATAGACAAAAGACTTGAAAAATTAGAGCAAATACAAAGGGATATACAAGAACAAATGCGGGCATAGATGCAAGAGCAGCTAGCTAAGATTTAGCAAGAGATGAAGGATCAAATAATGGAGTCCCAAAGAAACATAATGACTCAATTGTCCCAATTGCTGGTAGGAAGGATGGATAAAGGGAAAGATCCTGTGGACAATGTTGGGGAAAATAATGAAGACCCTCAATATCCTCCAGGTTTCACTCCAACACATCTACAGACACAACCTGAGATAAATCTACAGAAACCATCTATTACGATTAGGCCTCAGCAGTTTCAGGCTGGAGTTTCAATACCAATGAATTTCCCAGCTGGTTCAGGCTTTAATCCTGGTAATAACTCGAATAATCCAATGGTGCCTAGTTTGGATGAAGTTGCGAAAGAGGAAAGGGCAAGGGCAGAATCACAGAAACAATTAGAGGAATGGTGTCAATGGATGGAGGAAAAGTTCAGGGCGATAGAAAGCGTTGATAGACACCCTGGAATTGATGCTAATAAGGATCTAAGTTTGGTCATAGACTTAGTACTTCCATACAAGTTCAAGATGCCAGAATTCGAGAAGTACAATGGAATGAGCTGTCCTGAAGCTCATATTACCATGTTTTGCAGAAGAATGACTGGGTCTGTTAATAACGATCAATTGTTGATTCATTGCTTCCAAGACAGTTTGGTAGGGGTAGCATCTAAATGGTACAATCAGTTGAGTCGAAATAGAATTAGTTCATGGAGAGATCTAGCACAAGCATTCATGAAACAGTATGGCCATGTAACAGATACGACTCCTGACAGAATTACTCTATAGAATATGGAGAAGAAACCAAATGAAAGTTTCAAGCAATATGCACAGAGATGGAGGGAAGTGGCTATCCAGGTTCAGCAACCGCTCTTGGAGAAGGAAACTACAATGCTCTTTATTAATACTTTAAAAGCTCCATTCATAGCTCACATGTTAGAAAGTGCCACAAGGATTTTTGCAGATGTGGTAATGATTGGAGAAATGATTGAGAATGCAATAAGAAATGGATGGATAGATACAGGAGAAAATGCCAAAAGGTCTGCCCCGAGAAAAAAGGAAAATAAGGTGAACAATGCAAACATGGGGTATGCAAAATCTGTTACTGTAAGTCAACCAAAAGCAATAACTGCTAGTCAGGGCTCATCAAGATAAGAATCTGGAGCAAAGCAAAATAGTGAGAAACTTCAATTTACACCAATTCCCATGACGTATAAAGAATTATATCAAAGTTTGTTCGATGCCCATGTGGTGGCACCTTTTTATCTAAAGCCATTACAGCCTCCATTCCCTAAATGGTACGGTGTCAATGCTCAATGTGAGTATCATACGGGGATCATAGGGCATTCGATAGAAAACTGCATTACTTTTAAGAAGTTAGTTGAAAATTTTATTCAAATGGGCATTGTGAAGTTTGATAATGCGCCCAATGCAGAAAATCCGTTACCTAATCATACCAATAGTGGGGTAAACGCGATAGATGAAAACATGGGGAAAAGAATCAGGGTGGATATTTCAAAAGTAAAAACTCCTTTGAAATGGGTCCGGAAGGAGATGGCAAGAAAGGGGTTAGTTACTTTGAATGAAGAAGGAAGCTGTAATGAGATAGAGAATTATTGCAAGTTCCATCATAAGGAGGGACGCAAAATTCAGGAATGTGAAGAGTTCAGAGCATTAATCCAGGGCCTGATGGACAACAAGGAAATAGAATTTTATGAAGAGGTTAAAGAGGAAGGGTATATGTGCACCTCAGAATCCATGATGAATGTCCCAAAAGCCAATCGTCCTGTGGTTATTATTTCATATCCTAAAAATGAAGCAGGAATTCCAATAACACCGAAGATCATAATTTAGAAACCGACAGTTTTCTCTTACAAGGATAACAAAAGGGTCCCTTGGAACTATGATTGTAATGTGATAGTCTCAGGAAAGGACAGTTCAGTCAACCCATTAGATGAGGATCAAAATATGGGTTCTTACATGTCTAGCGGAAGACGATATGATTTGATAAATGCCTGAAAAGAGCCTGTAAAAGGAAAAGATCTATTGGTCAAACAAAAGAAGGGAAAAGCGGTCGAACTTGGGGTTCCTATTAATGAACCAATAAAAGAGGAGGAAGCTAAGGAATTCCTGAAATTTCTGAAACATAGTGAGTACAGTGTGGTGGAATAGTTGCATAAGCAACCAGCCTGCATATCCATATTAGCTTTGCTTCTAAGCTCAGAGGTACACCGAAGTGCATTGATAAAAGTACTAAATGAGACATATGTGACCAATGATATTTCTGTCAATCAGTTGGATCGGTTGGTTAATAATATAAGTGCTGACAACTTCATCTTCTTCAATGATGATGAAATACCACCAGGAGGTATGGGATCTACTAAAGCTTTGCATATAACCACCAGATGTAAAAGATACATATTGCTAGGAGTCCTGGTAGACAATGGGTCGGCATTGAATGTATTGCCCTTGTCCACTTTAAACAGGTTACCTATGGATAGCTCACACATGAAAGGATGTCAGAATATGTGCGAGCATTTGGTAGCACGAAAAGGAGAGTCATGGGGAGAATAGAAATACCTTTCTTTATTGGCCCAACTACATATGAGGTAGACTTCTTAGTAATGGATATTAAGCCCTCTCACAATGGCCTATTAGGGAGACCTTCGATACATTCGACAAGGACAGTGCCTTCGTCATTACATCAGAAGTTAAAGCTAGTATCAGAAGGATGGTTGGTAACGATAAATGCTGAAGAGGATATTATTTCGGCTGTAAGCAGTGATGCGCCATATTTAGAGACAGACGAGGAAGCCATTGAATGTTCTTTTCGATCTTTGGAGTTTGTAAATGCAACATTCATCACTGAGGGAAGTAGAATTCTAGACCCAAAAATATCCAAAACTACGATGATGGGTTTACAGTTGATGGTAAGACGTGGGGTTTTATCAGGAAAGGGACTTGAGAGATATCTCTAGGGAAGAGCTGAGGTTCTGATGCTGAAGAAAAAATATGATCGTTTTGGTTTGGGGTTTAAGCCAGATGCAAGACAAAGGAAAAGGGAATTTGAAAGAAGGCAAGAAAGAAGAAGGGCACGTGTGAGTGGTGGAGAAATTAAGTGGGAACACATGATAATCCCTCACATTTCCAGGACTTTTGTATCGGGAGGGATTATTTACCCTGAACGAGGGACGGCAGAGAAAAAAAACATGGAAGGAGTATTGGGAAATGTTTACATCAATGCCATATTTGAAGAAGTAATTGAAGAGGGGACTTTGTCAGATATTCGTCCTTATGAGCCTGGGAGTGTTCTAGACAATTGGACTGCAGAAGACCTTCTTGTAGTTTTTAGAGCTTACTTAGAGTAATGTTCAAAACAAACTTGTTGCTTTAAGCTTAGAGGCAATAAGGATTTCTTTGTGAAATAGGCTCATGTTCAAACATCATTATTTCAATGAAGTACATTTTTTGCTATCATTTTGAGCAAATATTCTTTCATTCTTTCCACAAGCAATTGTTTTATTCTTTCCGTTTAAGTAATTATTCTGGTCCTTTTTGGACTTTCTTCAATCATTCTTTCATTTCATTCATAATCATACGATACTGACAATAATTATCAAATTCATTCATTCTTTTTATATTTTTTGTACCCATAATAGGTCCTTGGATATCAATGTCATGAGTGACGCTGTTACTGACTTAGAATCACTATTTAAGCAAGACGTGTTTAGAGGGATCTTGATAAACCGTAATTTATACATATTTCTATCTTATGCTTAGCACATTTTTTGGATGATTTTTCCTTAAAATTGGTGAATTCGATGCTCATAATGCCTTAATTTCATGTTTTATACTTAGGTGAGCATAGGAGAGTGAAAGGAACGAGAAACGGGCCAAAAATGAAGAAAATAGGCCAACGTACGAAATCAACACGGCCTGGACCTCCTCACCCAGGCAAACCACACAATCGTATCAACTTGGTAGAATTGAAGCACAACTTACACGGGTGGACCATACGTCCGTGCCTATTTAATAGGCTTGACCACGGCCTTAAGCAATCACACACGGGCGTGTCCCTGTCGAGCCCAAATTGAGTCCAATTCAGAAAAGGCTAATTTTGAGGGTTCTTAGGCATTCTAAAGCCTATAAATACACCCTAGAGGAGGAGGAAAGAGGACACACAGAGAGGGAAGCAGGGAACTGTTCAAAGAAAGCTGATTGATCCATCGCAGAAGCTGGATTCATCATCAAGACTTAAGATCTCCCCTCAATTTTCCTTTAAAAGTTTTGGGTTTTTCTTTATGTTTTGTATCCATTATTCTTCTGAGATGTTTACCTTTTTAGTTATGAACTAAAACCCTTAAATACCTAAGGGGAATGAAACCTAAGATAGATCTTGTTATTATTATCTGAATTGTTTGATAAATATTTGACTTGTTCTTAATAATGTGTTCTTAATTCTTTTTTTGATATTCCAGGATTGGATTCAAGTTAAGCTCTTATTCAAAGGAGAAATAGACTCTATCTAAGAGTACGTTTGTCATAATTAAGCGGAGTTGGTGCGCGCCTAGAAATAGGGTGACAAGATTTTCCCGGATTAGGGTGAAACCTAATAAAGGGATCCATAGATCGAGTTAATGCAACCCTAGGGAGTTAATTAGAAAGAGATTTCAATTATTCAACCTAGGGTTAAATGTTGTTAGTCTCGAGAGAGATAATAATATAACTTAAGGATTTCTACGAATCAAGTCAAATGAATAAATCGTCTGATTCAGAGTCAAATAACAAGTGAAGTCTAGGTGGATTTTTCCTGAGGTATTGTCTCAATCAATCAAGTTTTCCAAAAGTAATTCCCCAATTCTATTTTCTATGAATTTTTAGTTTAGTTGATTAGTTAGTTAAAACAAACCTCACCATTCTTAGGCTAGATAATAAAAAGACAGTTATTACTAGTGCTTTTGGTTCCTTTGGGTTCGACAATCCGGTCTTGCTAAAGCTATACTACTGTTCGATAGGTACACTTGCCTTCATCGTGATAATGGTTAGTTTCAAGAACGATTCATTATAAATATTTAAAACTTGTCACGAATATCACGCATCAAGTTTTTGGCACCATTGCTGGGGAACTAAGATATTAGGAACACTCGATTTTTATTACTTTAGCAATTTACTTTTACTGAAATTTAAATTTTATTCTAATTTTTATTACTAATTCTTCTTTTTCCCTTTTTCTGATAGGTTTTTATAGTTTATGACTAGAAAAATCCCGTCAGGACCATTACTTTTTGACAGTGAGATCGATCGCACAATTTGCAGAAACCAAAGAGAAATAAGGTGAAGCTTAAGATACACAGAGAATGAGCAAGGGGAAGATATTCAAACCACAACCGAGGAGATAGCTGAAAACCAAGAAAATCCGCTACCTCCTACAATTGTGGTTAATCAAAATCCTGCTCCGCGTACTATGTATGACTATGCTAAACCTAATTTAACAGAAACTGAGTCAAGTATAGTTAGACCTGCTATTGGTGCAAATAATTTTGAATTGAAACCTAACACAATTCAAATGATACAACAGTTTGTTCAGTTTGATGGTTTGCAGGACGAGGATCCCAAAGCTCATTTGGCAAATTTCCTAGAATTTTGCGATACTTTCAAAATTAATGGCATTTCTGATGACGCCATTCGCCTTCGGTTGTTTCCCTTTTGTTAAGAAATAAGGCTCAACAATGGTTGAACTCGTTACCACGAGGGTCAATCACTACGTGGGAACAAATGACCGAAAAATTTTTATGAAAATATTTTCCACCGGCTAAAACAACCAAATTACGTAATGATATCTCTTCTTTTGTGCAGATAGATTTAGAAACACTCTACGATGCATGGGAGAGATACAAGGACCTTTTGAGAAGGTGCCCTCACCATGGGTTACCGCTTTGGCTACAGGTTCAAACATTTCATAATGGCCTGAATCCTTCGACTCGGTAGATGATTGATGCAGCCGCTGGAGGAACTGTCAATAATAAAACACCTGAGGTGGCTTACGAATTTATTGAGGAGATGTCACTGAATAACTATCAGTGGCATGTTATGAGAACAAAGCCGACGAAAGCAGTCGGTGTTTTCAACCTCGATGCAGTTACTATACTATCTAACCAAGTAGAACTCTTAAATAAAAAGATTGACGGTTTGTGTGGTTCTACTCAGGTACATCCAGTGATGAGGTGCGATTCGAATGGAGGAGGAGTATGCACAGAGTATCAACCCTTCAACCCTAGCGTCGAGGAGGAACAATTCCAATATATGGTTAACAATAACTCTAGATCCCAAAATAACCCATATAGTAACACTTATAATGCAAGTTGGAGGAACCATCCCAATTTTTCGTGGGGCGGTCAAGGAAATCAAAGGCCACAACATCCTCCGGGATTTCAACAACCACCTTACCAGCAAGAAAAGAAGTAGAACCTTGATGAAATGTTAACCAAATTCATCTTGGTGTCAAAAACTCATTTTCAAAATACTGAGACAGCACTCAAAAATCAACAAGAATCGATCCAAGGGCTCGAAACTCAAATTGGACAGCTGGCTAAGATGATTTCTGAAAGAGTACTAGGAAATCTACCTAGTAACACTGAACCCAATCCAGAAGCACATGTGAAAGTAGTTACACTACGGAATGGGAAAGTGTTAGCTGAATCGGAAAAGAAGCAACAACAAGAAGCTGACAGAAGCAAGGAGAGGAGGTAAAACCCGAAAGCAATGACAATCCAATGCTGAAGGAATATAATCCACCAATTCCATACCCAAAAAACTTGAAGAAAGACCGCATGGATGCACAATTTGGTAAATTCCTTGAACTTTTTAAACAACTACATATTAACTTATCTGTTGTTAAAGCTATATTGCAGATGCCTAAATACGCAAAATTTTTAAAGGAGCTCCTAAAAAAAAGGAAGTTTGAAGACTTATCTACCGTGGAACTTAACGAGGAATGCTCGGCTATACTCTAAAACAAACTGCCAACCAAAATAAAAGATCCAGGAACTTTTACTATACCCTGGCTAATTGGTAGTTTTAACGTTGATAAGGTACTAGCTGATTTAGGTGCTAGCATTAATTTGATGCCATATAAAATGTTTAAACAACTTGGTCTTGGGGAACCTAAACCCACTAGGATGAGTATTCAACTAGCTGATAGATCTGTTAAATATCCTAGGGGTATTATAGAGGACATACTTGTAAAAGTAGATAAATTTATATTCCCTGTTGACTTCATTGTGCTTGATATGGATGAAGATGTTGAAGTGCCTTTAATCTTAGGGCATTCATTTTTAGCCACTGCTAGGGCTGTTATTGATGTAGGTGATGGTAAAATGGTACTTAGAGTAGGTGACGAAGAAATCGTTTTTAAAATTTATGATGCCATGAGATTTTCTAGGGAATAGGATGACTCATGTTATTTTATTGACTCTATTGATCATGCTGCTCAAGATTCTTTTCAGGAAATCATACATAAGGGCACGTTGGAACTGTGCCATACTCAAGGAGAAGAGATAGATGATGATGATCCCGAGACAGGTAAAATAAAAGATAAACTGAACTTCAATGAATCTTCCCAAACACAAGCAGAATATGAGGACATTAAAGGGAATGATGATTTTAAGCAAAAAACCCTCTATTGAAGAACCTCACAAACTGGAACTCAAACAATTATCAAACCACTTGGAATACAAATTTCTTGGAAATAATTCTACATTACCAGTTATTATTGCATCTAACTTGCAACCCAACGAGAAAGAGGAATTAATCCAAGTATTAAAAGAACATAAAAAGGCCATAGCTTGGAAAATTTCTGACATTAAAGGGATCAGCCCTTCTTTTTGAACCCAAAAAATTTCTAACATCAAAGACAGCTGAACCCTAACATGAAGGAAGTTGTTAAAGCCGAGGTAATTAAACTTCTACATGCTGGAATTATTTATCCTATTTCTGACAGTTCTTGGGTAAGTTCAGTGCAGGTTGTTCCTAAGAAGAGAGGTATGACTGTGGTAGCCAATGAGAGGAATGAACTAATTCCAACTAGGACGGTCACAGGTTGGAGAGTTTGCATTGACTATAGGAAGCTAAATGATGCCATGAGGAAAGATCACTTCCCCTTACCATTCATTGACCAAATGTTGGAAAGACTATCAGGGCACATGTACTACTGCTTCTTAGACGGACTATCTGGCTATTTTCAAATCCCAATAGCTCCTGAAGATCAGGAAAAAAAACATTCATATATCCATACAGTACATTTGCTTATCGAAGAATGCCCTTTGGATTATGTAATGCTCTTGCTACATTCCAGCGCTGCATGATGGCCATCTTTGAGGAACTTGTAGAAGATATCATGGAGGTATTTATGGATGATTTCTCGGTATTCGGTAACTCTTTCCATCTTTTCCTTAAAAATTTAAAATGAGTTCCAGTAAGATGTGAGGAAACGAACCTTGTACTTAACTGGGAAAATGTCACTTTATTGTTCAAGAAAGTATTGTGCTAGGACATAAAATTTCTAGTAAAAGGATTGAGGTTGATAAATCTAAAGTCAAAATAATTGAAAAATTACCTCCTCCTAGTTCGATTAAGGCTATTAGAAGTTTTTTAGGACATGCTGGGTTTTATAGAAGATTTATTAAAGATTTTTCTAAAATAGCTAAGCCTTTGACCAAATTACTAGAAAAAGATATGCTCTTTAATTTTGATCAAGAATGTTTAGAAGTGTTTAATATTCTAAAGGATAAATTGATTAATGCTCCAATTATAATAGCACCTGATTGGAATTTACCTTTTGAACTAATGTCTGATGTAAGTGACTTTGCAGTATGTGCAGTTTTGAGACAGCGAAGGGACAATCACTTTCAACCTATTTATTATGCTAGCAAAACTTTGACAGCCGCACAGGAGAACCGCACTACCACGGATAAAGAATTGTTAGCTGTAGTTTTTGCATTCGATAAATTTAGGCCATATCTAATATTGTCTAAAGTGTTCGTTTATACTGACCATTCTGCCCTTCACTATCTATTAACTAAAACTGATGAAAAACCTCGTCTCATTCGATGAATTTTGCTATTGTAGGAATTCGACTTGGAAATTCAAGATAAGAAAGGAGTAGAAAATCTCGTAGCTAATCATTTATCCAGGATTGAAAATTCAAATACTAAAGAGCTAGATAAAGTGGAAATAAATGATTCATTCCCTGAAGAACAATTTTTTGCTATTTCTGACTCAGAGGTACCTTGATTTGCAGACATCATGAATTTTTTAGTCGCTAACGTTATCGTAAAAGGGTTGACAATCAGCAAAATAAACGATTCTTTACTGATGTGAAAAACTACTTTTGGGAAGATCTTTTTCTTTTCCGTATATGTGCAGATCAAATCATTCGGCGATGCGTTACAGAACAGAAGCATTAAAAATCTTAAAACATTGCCACTCAGGACTAGTTGGAGGACATTACGGTGGAAATAAGACCGCACATAAAATACTTGAATCAGGTTTTTATTGGCCTACCTTATTCAAAGATGCCAACAGGTATGTTATTTCTTGTGACAAATGCCAAAGGACAGGTAATATCTCTAACCGTGATGAAATGCCTCAGACATATATGCTTTCATGTGAAATATTTGATGTTTTGAGGATCGACTTCATGGGTCCATTCCCTAGTTCATTTGGAAATAAATACATCTTAGTAGCTATTGATTATATGTCTAAATGGGTTGAAGCCCAAGCTCTGCCTACAAATGATGCTAGAGTAGTGGTACGTTTCCTTAAAAAACTTTTCTCTCGATTTGGAACACCTAGATTAATCATTAGCGATAGGGGGACTCATTTCTGTAATGCCCAATTTGAAAAGACCCTCAAGAAATATGGAGTTTACCACCGAATAGCTACCCCTTACCACCCTCAAACTAGTGGCCAAGTCGAAGCGACAAATCGAGAACTTAAACGTATCCTAGAAAAGATGGTAAGATTAAACAGGAAAGATTGGGCAATGAAAGTAGATGACAACGCATTATGGGCTTATAGAACTGCTTTTAAAACCCCCATAGGAACATCACCATACAAACTCGTTTATGGAAAAAAATTTCATCTACCATTTGAGTTAGAACACAAAGCATTCTGGGCTATAAAATTCCTAAACTTTGATCCCAAACTTGCAGGTGAAAATAGGTTGATGCAGTTAAACGAGTTAGACGAATGGCGAACCTATGCATATGAAAATTCAAGACTATACAAGGAAGCAACAAAATGACACCACGATGCTCGGTTAAAACAAAATAAACAATTTGAAGTTGGAGATTTGTACTATCATATAAATCGAGACTCAAATTGTTCCCTAGGAAGCTTAAATCACGATGGTCAAGTCCGTTCGTAGTCAAAACAGTTTTCCCACATGGCACTGTAGAAATGAGTCACCCATCGCAAGGTACTTTCAAAGTAAATGGACATCGCCTCAAACCTTACAATGATGAGAAATTTAAAGATGACAGGGAGGAGCTACAGCTCCACGAATCTCCTTAAGTATACTCACACGGTAAAGTCTAGCTTAGACTTTAAATAAGCGCTTCTCGGGAGGTAACCTGAGCACTAACAATATTACTTTCTTTAAATTTTAGTTTTTCAAATCTAACATACTAACCAAATCATTGAGCACAGGCTTTTCAGAACCATACGGCCAAGCACACGGGCGTGCCATAGGCCGTGCACATACCACGGGATGAAACATGGCCGTGTGAAAACAGGGTAAAAATTTCTTCCCCAACATGGGATATGATAAGTAGCCACACGGCCATGGGCGAAACTGCCAAAATAACTCGGACGTGCAACACGCCCGTGTTTTGAAACCATGGTTAAACCTGTCAATTTAACACGGGCGTGTGCCTTCCTACACGGGCCTGGGAGAAGCAAACAGAGATCGACACGGCCATACAACATGGCTGTGTACACCAATACGCCTAATTTCAAAAAATACGAAACGCACGGACTGAGCTTAAAGCACACGAGCATGCCCCACGGCCGTGTGCCTCAATTTCTCTATAAACACCTATTATTAATTGTGTTTTATTTTTATCTCTATATTTTGAAATTATTCATTTTTATTTTATTTCCTTTTAATATAATTTCATCCTGAGTTTTTACAATTTCTATTCTTCAGCTATTTCATTACGAGTAATTATGATTCAGTATACCTCTTAAAGAATTCCTGATTTACTCACTGTCAAAAAGAGCTCCAAAGCTCACTATTACTCAAGAACTTGAAACTCCATTGGGAAAGGACTTATGGACTAATGAACCTCTACCACCGCCAGAGTATTCTCCTCCACCCTCATGCCGATTATTCTCCAAAACTCCAGTTCAAGGAAATTCATTCATCACTCAGGAAGTTTCACTTCTCTCCCTATCTTATATTTATATTCTTTTCTATATATCTATCTTTGTACATTGAGGGCAATGTACATCTTAAGTGTGGAGGTATTCATTTCACTATCAGAAAAATCCCTGAATGATTGCCTTGTTCTCTTGAAAAGCTCTCATATCATGTTTAGGATAAATTTTGATTGATTTATGACTTTTATTGATATATCTTGAATTAAAACATAGGCATTTATGCATTGATTGTTTAAACTTTAAGACATTAGGGAATCAAGCATGATAAGTTGATTTTTGAAGAATTAAAAACTTTTAGGTTGTTTCCCTAAGCTTAGGTATTATCTTGAGTTGGAATTCACAAGTTTAAACATCAAAAAGATATAATTTTTGTGAGATCTTGAGCCTTTAGAGCATCTATTATTTCTTTCATGCTACTTTCATTATGAGTGCGTCAGTATTGAATTGTTATTACTTTCATTATGAGTGCGTCAGTATTGAATTGTTATTCTAGAACTAGCTTAATTATGCATGTCAAGACCACACAATTTGATTTGATATGTTAAAATGATAAAGGCACTTAGGTTTAACCCACTTACTCCATAAAAGCATACATTCACAAATAACCCTTAGTGAACCCCTTTGAGCCTAACAACTCATTTATTTATTTACCCTCGATATTAACCCATAACTCATTATTGTTGAAATCCCCTAAATTAATTTGATCCCTATTTTTGTCAAGATTTGAGTTGGAATAATTGCTTAGCTATGTTTTATTCTATTTTGTAATTTGACTTGTTCTAAAAAAAATACATGTATACATATTAGTAGTAGTGATCTTCTGAAATAAAGAAGTTAAATTCCATATTTTGAGAAAAAGCTCTGTTGTACGCAATTGATGACTAGTCATTTTTCTAGTTAGGCAATTTTTCAATTCAATCTTGATTCTAACCCTTTCTTTCAGTTTGTTACCACACCCTCTAACCAAAGCCACGTTACAACCCTCTAGAGACCTTTTGATTGGTGTTTCATCTCAATTTATAGTGGTAGAGATTTGATTTTCATGCAAGCCTATGGTAATAACTCTTCATTATTGACTATTGAGTGCTTCATTTATTATCCTTAAACACCTCGAGTGATTTCAGTGAATCTTTAGTGAGGATGTGAAACTCTGTGATATTTTGAATCAAAGGTAATTACTTAAATGAGGGGAGACACCTATGTTTTCATGACAAAATACTCAACTTGGAATGTTTGAAACTTTGATGTTCTTCCAGTTAAATTTTCAATGTATGATCACCTACGGATTATTTTGAGATATTATCAATAGAAATTATAAATTGAGAAGAATTTATTTTGATTATGAGTTGAGAATTTTGCTTGAGGACAAGCAAATGCTTAAGTGTGGGGGTATTTGATAAACCGTAATTTATACATATTTTTACCCCATGTTTAACGCATTTTATGGATGATTTCCCATTAGAATTGTTGAATTCGATGCTCCTAATGCTTTAATTTCATGTTTTATACTTAGGAAAGCATTGGAGAGCGAGAGGAATGAGAAACAGGCCAAAAACGAAGAAAATGGGCCAAAGTACGAAATTAACACGGCCTGGACTTCCTCACACGGACAGACCACACGGCCGTGTCAATTTGGCAGAATGGAAGCATGATTCACACGGGCGTGTCACACTAGCGTGTCCCTGCCGAGCCCAAGTTGAGTCCAATTCGGAAAAGGCCAATTTTGAAGGCTTCTAGGCATTCTAAATCCTATAAATAAACCCTAGAGGAGGAAAAAAAGGGGACACACGGAGAGGAAGGAAGGAATTACACGAAGGAAGCCGATTGATCCATCTTAAAAGCCAGAGTCATCATCAAGATTGAAGATCTCCCCTCAATTTCCCTTCAGGAGTTTGGGTTTTCTTTTTGTTTTGTATTCGTTATTCTTCTGAGATGTTTTCCTTTTTAGTTATGAACTAAATCCCCTAAATACCTAAGGGGAATGAAACCTAAGACAAATCTTGTTATTATTTTCTGAATTGTATGATAAATATTTAACTTATTCTTAATTATGTGTTCTTAATTCTTGTTTTGATATCCCAGGATACTGATTCAAGATAAGCTCTTATTTAGAGGAGGAATAGACCCTGTCTAAGAGTACATTTGTCATAATTAAGCGGAGTTGTTTACGCGCCTAGAGATAGGGTGACTCTGAGAAATTATTCTCCTAACGAATCCGATTTGAGATACTAAGCCAAGGTCAGACGGGTGGTCTACCCTTCCAAGGTCTACCGCGGCTCAACTCCGTGGTGATCTAAGGGTGACAAGATTTTGCCGGATTAGGGTAAAACCTAATAAGGGGATCCATAGATCGAGTTAATGCAACCCTAGAGTGTTTATTAAAGAAAAGTCTCAATCATTCAATCTAGGGATTAGACGTTATTAGTCTTGAATAGGGATAATAACATAACTGAGGGATCTCTATGGAACAAGTTAAATGAATAAATCGTCCGATTCGGAGCCAGAATAACAAGTACAGTCTAGGTGGATTTTTCCTTAGGTATTGTCTTAATTCAATCATTTTCCAAAAGTAATCCCCCAATTCCATTCTCTGTGAATTCTTAGATTAGTTAATTAGTTAGTTAAAACCAAATCACCTTATTCTTAGGCTAGATAATAAAAAGACAGTCATTAACTAGTACTTTTAGTTCCTTTGGGTTCGACAATCCGGTCTTGCTAAAACTATTCTACTGTTCGATAGGTACACTTGCCTGCATCGCGATAATAGTTAGTTTCAAGAATGATTAATTATAAATATTTAAAACTTACATGTCACGAAAATTATGATCAGAAGTGCCGAACTTCATTGTACTGACGGAACTTAAGGAAAATCAGATTCACGGAGTTGATTTGATTAAAGAAACGGAAGAGAAAGTTAAAGTGATACGAGACTGTTTAAAAGAAGCATCGGATAAGCAAAAGTCATATGCTGATCTGAAAAGAAAGGAAATTGAGTTTCAACTTGGAAATAGAGCATTTTGATTATGAGTTGAGGATTTTGCTTGAGGACAAGCAAATACTTAAGAGTGGGGTTATTTGATAAACCGTAATTTATACATATTTTTCTCCCATGCTTAGCACATTTTATGGATGATTTTTCCTTAAAATTGGTGAATTCGATGCTCCTAATGCCTTAATTTCATGTTTTATACTTAGGTGAGCATAGGAGAGTGAAAGGAACGAGAAATGGGCCAAAAATAGAGAAAATGGGCCAACATACAAAATCAACACGACCTGGAGCTCCTCACAGGGCAAACCATACGGCCGTGTCAATTTGGCAGAATCGAAGCACAACTTACACGGGTGGACCACACGCCCGTGCCTATTTAACAGGCTTGACCACGGCCTTAAGCAATCGTACACGAGCGTGTCCCTGTCGAGCCCAAATTGAGTCCAATTTGGAAAAGGCTAATTTTGAGGGTTCTTAGGCATTCTAAAGCCTATAAATACACCCTAGAGGAGGAAGAAGGAGGACACACAGATAGGGAAGCAGGGAACTGCTCAAAGAAAGCTAATTGATCCATCGCAGAAGCCGGATTCATCATCAAGACTTAAGATCTCCACTCAATTTTCCTTCAGGAGTTTTAGGTTTTTCTTTATGTTTTGTATTCATTATTCTTCTGAGATGTTTACCTTTTTAGTTATGAACTAAAACCCCTAAATACCTAAGGGGAATGAAACCTAAGACAGATCTTGTTATTATTATCTGAATTGTTTGATAAATATTTGACTTGTTCTTAATTATGTGTTCTTAATTCTTTTTTTGATATTTTAGGATATTGGTTCAAGTTAAGCTCTTATTCAAAGGAGGAATAGACCCTATCTAAGAGTATATTTGTCATAATTAAGAAGAGTTGGTTGCACGTCTAGAGATAGGGTGACAAGATTTTGTCGGATTATGGTGAAACCTAATAAATGGATCTATAGATCAAGTTAATGCAACCCTAGGGAGTTAATTAGAATGATATTCCAATTATTCAACCTAGGGTTAGACGTTGTTAGTCTCGAGAGAGAAAATAATATAACTTAGGGATTTCTACGAATCAAGTCAAATTAATAAATCGTCTGATTCAGAATCAAATAACAAGTGAAGTCTAGGTGGATTATTCCTTAGGTATTGTCTCAATCAATCGAGTTTTCTAAAAGCAATTACCCAATTCTATTTTCTATGAATTCTTAGTTTAGTTAATTAGCTAGTTAAAACAAACCCCATTATTCTTAGGCTAGATAATTAAAAGACAGTCATTACTAGTGCTTTTAGTTCCTTTGGGTTCGACAATCCGGTCTTGCTAAAGCTATACTACTATTCGATAGGTACACTTGCCTTCATCGTAATAATAGTTAGTTTCAAGAACGATTCATTATAAATATTTAAAACTTGTCATGAATATCACACATCAGATCTGAGGACTTTGAAGATGATAGAGACTGTGATTTATCCCCGAACTTGTTAAGGATGGTAGAACAAGAAGAAAAGCAAATTTCATCTCGTAAAGAAGCAGTGGACATGATGAATTTGGAAGAAGGGAAATTTGTAAAAATTGGAACATACATAATTGAAAAAATAAAACGAGACCTTGTTGGGTTGCTTCAGGAATTCAAAGATGTTTTTTCATGGTCATACCAGGATATGCCCAGGTTAAGCATTGATATTGTAGTACATCGCCTTCCCATAAGAGAAGATTGCAAGCCAGTTTAGCAGAAGCTTTGAAGGTTGAGGCCGGATATTGTCTTAAAAATAAAGGAGGAAGTCAAAAAGCAATTTGGCGCTGGATTTCTTTAGGTGATCAAGTACTCAGAATGGGTAGCCAACGTCGTGTCTATTCTTAAGAAAGACGAAAAGGTGCGAATGTATTATAGAGATTTAAATAAGGCTAGCCCAAAGGACAATTTCCCCTTGCCTCACATTGTACGCTAGTGGACAATATGGCTGGCTACTCGTTGTTCTCCTTCATGGACAGCTTTTCAGGGTACAATCGATTAAGATGCATCCTTAGGACATGGGAAAGACTACATTCATAACCTTGTGGGGCATGTTCTGTTACAAGGATATGCCGTTTGGACTAAAGAATGCTGGAGTGACATATCAAATGGCCATGCACTTATTTCATGACATGATGCACAAAGAGATCGAAGTTTATGTTGATGATATGATCACCAAATACCGAACTGAATAGGAACACATCCAAGTGTTGCGAAAGCTATTCATGAGATTGAAAAAATTTCAGCTAAAGCTTAATCCAACCAAGTGGACCTTTGGGGCTAGATCAGGAAAGCTATTGGGTTTTGTAGTCAGTGAGAAAGGAATTGAGATTGATTCAGACAAATTATGAGTTATACAAGAATTTTCTCCACTACGCACTCAAAAAGAAGTTTGAGGTTTCCTAGGAAGACTAAATTACATTGCTCAGTTTATTTCTCAATTAACAGAAAAATGTGACCCCATATTTCATCTTCTTAAAAAGCATAACCCAAGAGAGTGATTAGTTGAAGAGCTTGATGATATTACCTTCAATTATCTCCCGCATGATGAAAACCAGATGGCAGTTGCTTTGGCTACTTTGGCTTCCATGATTAAAGTAAACAGACAAGAAGATGTGAAACCCATTTAGATGAGTATTTGTGAGGCCCCGTCTTATTGTTATAATATAGAGAAAGAGGAAAGAGATGATCACCCTTGGTATTAGGATATATTGCGATACGTGAGAAATCGTGAATATCCGAACCAAATAACGGAGAATGACAAAAGGACGCTGAGAAGGTTAGCCTGTGATTATGTTTTAGATGGGGAGATCCTGTATAAAAGAAGAAAAGATCAAGTACTATTGAGATGTGTGGATGCTGTGGAGGCCAAGAAAATCTTGGAAGAAGTTCATGAAGGCGTTTGTGGAACACACGCTAATGGGTTCACAATGGCCAGACAATTATGAGGTTTGGATATTATTGGTCAACTATGGAGGGGGACTGCATCAATTATGCTAAGAGATGTCGCAAATGTCAAATTTATGGTGATAAGATTCATGTACCTCCTTCGCCTTTACATGTTATGACTTCCCATGGCCGTTTTCCTTGTGGGGCATGGATGTCATAAGGTCAATCTCGCCGAAGGCTTCAAATGGTCATCGGTTTATTTTTGTAGTCATTGACTATTTTACCAAGTAAGTAGAAGCTACTTTATATGCCAATGTAACTAAATCAGCGGTTAGTAAATTTTTAAAGAGGGAAATCATATGTCGATATGGGATGCCTGAGAGGATCATATCTGATAATGCATTAAATTTGAATAATAGCACAATAGTAGAGGTCTGCAGTCAGTTTAAGATCACACACCATAATTCATCACCATATCGCTCAAAAATGAATGGGGCAGTGGAAGCAGCCAATAAAAATGTCAAAAAGATTGTGGGAAAAATGACCGAAACTTATAGAGTTTGGCATGAGAAGTTGCCATTTGCTCTCTATGTCTGTCTGCCATCTGGTTTGTCGGGGCATTTCTTCAAATAAAATTGGGACATTGTTGGAGCGGATGTTATTAAACTTTGCCTTGATATTCTAAGGGGTGTTAAATATGTGGATTGTTTGAATGATACCATTATTGTGTTAATCCCTAAGATTAAAGATCTGGTGGATATGACTAATTTTAGGCCCATCAGTCTTTGTAGGGTGATTTACAAAATTGTTGCGAAAGTGCTTGCCAACCGGTTGAAGGAAACGCTTCCGTTATGCATTAGCAAAAATCAAAGTGCCTTTGTTCCGGGGAGGATGATTCACGATAACATTTTGATTGCCCATGAGCTTGTCCGTTATCTTCAGAGTGCGAAGAATGGTCCTAATAAAGGGTTTGTGGTCAAGCTTGACATGAGTAAGGCAAACAACTGGGTGGAGTGGAACTTTATCGAAGAGGTGATGAAGAAAATGGGCTACGCAAATGATTGGGTGTCGAAAATTATGAGATGCGTTAGATCGGTTCGTTATGTTGTCAAGTGCAATGTTGTAATATCCCGAATTAGGGCCTAATCGGAATAGTGGTTTCGTGACCACAAATTTGAGATAGAAATAATTATTTTATGATTATTTTGAGGTCTATGATATGATTGCATGATTGTGTGAAAATTTCGTGAAGAAATTCTATGCATAAAGTGCTTAATTTGAAGTTAGGGACTAAATTGAATAAGTTGCAAAACTTGCATTCTAGAAGTTTCTAGTATGAAATTGCTTTGAAATATTAATTAGGAGGTCTTAAATAGAAATTTGACCAATTTCAAAGTTTATGGACAAATATTGGACATGAATGGAATTTTTGGAAAGTTTAGTAGTAAGGGCATTTTGGTCATTTAGGGGTAATATGAATTAAAATACAAAATTAAAAGCCAATTTTGCTCATCTTCTTCACCATGAACGTGTATACCAAGGGAGACTCCATGGATAGGGTTTCCAAGCTTCCAAGCTCGATTGTAAGTCCGTTCTAGTCTCGTTTTTAATGATTTTTACGTTTTTGGAGTCCCGATAACTTGATTTAGCTTATGCTAGCAATAATTCAACCTAGGGTTCATATTTGGAAAAATACCCATAGGTTAAATTTGTGTATTTTGGTGTTTTATGATAGAATATGAGGTTTTAAATTATGTTAGACAACTTGTGCTACTCGATTTTAAGTGAAAACAAGTAAAAGGGCTTAATCGATAAAAATACCTAATAGTCATAAGTACATGTTAGAGTGAGAATTTGATGTTGCCATAGAAGGGAAAAATGATCAGCATGTCATAAAACATAAGAAAATTGGATGAAGTTTAATTTCCGAACCTTGGGGAAAAAGTGCAAATATGCAAAAGTTTAGGGGTCAAAATGAAAATTTTTAAAAATATGATTTTTGGACCTGTATGAATAGTGTGACTAATTTTTAGGCTAAATGTGATATTATAGATGAAGGAAATCGAGATTCGGGCTTAAATCGAGAAAAACAATGTTATGGACTAAAATGGTAAATTGCTATTTCTTGATCGAGGTAAGTTCGTATGATAATAATAATGCAATGTTATGTTTGAATTATATTTCTTACTATTATTGCATATATTTTATGATTTAATATATTGGAAAAGTTGATGGAATGGTGTTTATGATGTGGAAATATGACATGAAAGAATGTTACATGAAATGCAAGAAAATGAAGATACATGACAAGTGATATATGAAATATGTGATATATGTTATGTAAATTCTTAAAAGTTGATTTAATATTTGAGTTGTGTCTTATTATACTATGAATGGACAATTGGTACTATGGATAGGGAGATTGACACTTCGAGTAAATTCGTACATAAATAATCTATCGATTCTTTTTATGTTATTATATTTTGATATCATATGAAATGTGGCTGCCTATCAAATGGTTATTTGATATAAATTATGAATTTAAATTGATTACGGAAAATTTAGTAAAATGTTGAAAAGTGAGGAATTTCCCGATTGAACCTTCGGAATAAAAACGATACGAATGATCAATTCTGAGGTCGCATGTGTTGTACTAAGTGCAGGCTACTATGCGTACCCGAAAACTATGATCACGTGTGTAGTACTAAGTACAGGCTACTACGTGTATTAGATGGTGAGGTCACGTGTATAGTACTAAGTGCAGGCTACTACGTGTACCAGACTGTTGGTCGCATGTGTAGTACTAAGTGCAGGCTATTATGCGTACCAGATAGCTTCGGCTACAAGTGTGGAAATGGGAAAATGTGCAGGCAATTGTGTATCTGTTATTATTCCGATGAGTTCAACGGGAAATTGATTAAATGAAAATACATGTGAAAGTGATTATGTGATGAACAAGTGCAAGTATATATTTATTTGAATTTATGAGCAATATGCTCAATATTTGAGCGAACCTCGGTAAAATGGAATGGATTAAGTGAAATTGTGTAAAAGTGAATCAGCAGTGCATGACTTTGAAAATTCACCAAAAATTATGTAATTTGAATTAAATTTAAAAAAATTATGGAAATAAATCTTAATGAGTCTATTTTCACATGAAAGAAACAGGGGAAGCAAAATATTTCTATATTGTGTGATATTTGAATTCTTGTGAAACAGGGTCTGAATGAATTCGAGATCCCCGGTTCTGATTTAAGAAATTCACCATAAATTGTACAAAAATTATTGAAAGACATACCTTACATTCATGGATTCCTTATTGAATCTAATTTTAAGGGAAACAAACGGCATGGTCGTTGGAATTCTGTATAGGGAGAAATTCGGTTCATAGTGCACAGGGGTCAGAGTAGTCATACCCTGAAATAGGGGAGACTTTAAATAATAAACTGTACTAAATGGCCGGACCAAAAATTCTAGAAAAAAATTAGTAAGTATAAATATGAGTCTAGTTTCATAGAAAATTTATGAAATTGGATTTCGAGTTTTGTAACTTGAGATATGATTTTTTTTACACCGGGACTCCAGAAAATAGCTTGTCCTGAATATGTGTAATTGTAAAATTATAGTGTTTTATCTTGAAAAGCATGGTAGAATTTGCTTATTATTTTCATATGAACTTACTAAGCGTAAAGCTTACCCATCCTCTCCATTTCTTTAGTATTGGCAGGTCGGCTCGGGGTTGGAGATCGTCGGAGGCAAAATCACACTATCAAACTATCATTTTTGGGAAAATTAATTCAAATATTAGAAATATCAAGTGAGTGGCATATATAGGAAGTTGGTTTGTTATATGTATTTTTATTATGATTTTGACCATATGTATCAATCTGCATTGAGTTATCATATAAAATCATGAGATGTGGTCATTATCCATTATGGTTTATAAGTTTAATTAATCGTGCCATGTGCTATGTTTTGATGTGATGATATAGTTAGCTTTGTTTGTTATGCATGTGTTCGAAAAGTTTTGAATTAAATGAAATTTATGGCCCGGTTTTCGTCTATGTGTATTGTTAAGTTTGGTAATGCCTTGTACTTTGTTTCGGCCTTGGATACGGGTAAGGGGTGTTACATTTAGCGGTATCAGAGCTATGGCTTAGTCGGTTCTCGGACTAACCTAGTATGTGTAAAAGTCCAGCTATACATGCCACTGATCCGTGATAGTGTGATGTCTCCCGACACGTATGAGCACCGTCTTGCTTAGACAGAGGTACTCTCCAACCGAGCTGCACTGACCATGTTCAATGAGATGCGAAGGTGTTTGAATAAAATTACGATTATGATGAGTCTCAATTTAGAAAAGTATGAATAAAAGTTTATGATATATATATAAGTGATAACACGTGAGATGAAAGGTCATGTTGCGATATATATCCATACTTGCTTGATGCTCATATGATGTAATGCACTTAGCTTACTTGATAAGATGAACGGGATAAATAGAAATTCATAGAAGTATGAGTAAAAGTTCCTAATATAATGATATGAATGAAAATGTCATTGCCTTGATTGAATGTTGAATGTTGATGAATGTCAATGATATTTTTTATGAGACAAATGATTATAATGAAATGAATTTATCTATGTTAAATTGTTTGGACTGAATTATGTGATTGTAATTATATGTATATGATGATGCACAAAACGAAAGTTGTGATTGTGATATAAATATCTATGTTGGTTTAACCCTTATATGATGTCATGAGTATGATTTGTTCGAGTAGATGAATGGATAAGTCAAGCTATCCAGAAAACATAGGATGCATGCATAATTATACTTGACTAAATGAGATAACTGGAAAGTGAGCATTAAATCAATATGAATGTTAGTTACTCGAAATGAATAACATGATTGAGATATGATTGCTATGAAGAAAACTGAGTTACATGTATATGTATATGAGAGTTGAATCAGAGGCCCTACGACCCCTTTCCCCTTACCAAAATGGTGTTTTATAATGGAATTTCATGAGATTTATACTGAATAAGTTTCCGGTTGAGAAACCAAAGAGTTCAGTGCTAGAATAATTATAAATATGATTAGAGATTGAAGAATGAATTGATAAGTCAAGTCAAAGCTAGAAAAGTATCAGATTGGCATAAAGATTTTTGGAGTTATGCACTGTTCCAATTAGAGAAGAAATTTATTTTGATAAATCGAATTACTAAGGTACAAGGTCGAGAAAAGTGCAAATAAAAATTTATTCAGAACTAGTCTTCTTTAGTGAAAAGTAATATGAAATTTGTGATGGCAGAAATAGTTGGGAAATGATATCTGAAATGTGAAATATCTGAGTGTGACAGTTACGGTTGGACAGATTTTAGAAGTTTCTTCTAAGATGTTCTATGTGTTTATCCGTTCCCAAAAATATTTCTATGGTTATTGATGTTTTGAAGAAATTCTTGTTATATGGGGATGTTTTCTAATCCTGATGTTAAATGAAAGCATTGGTAGCCTGACTGGTTTATAATTTATTTTGCTCTATTCCTTCAGGCATTCTATTATATTCTGCCTGATAAAAAAATTTGATGAGAGAATATGTATGATACTATGATTCTATTTCTTCTACTTGATGCTCCATTTGATTTGTATATATATGGGAAGATACATTGTTCTTGTTGCATTTGATTCCAGTGAGGCTAAATGATGTTTTCTACTGGATTTCTTTTCTCTGAGGAATTATTGGGATCTTCTATATTTTCCTATGAGTTTGGTTTTCAATTTTCCGGCATAATGTCGTATCTTGGGTTTCTTTATTCTGGGTTTTTCTATCTTGGATTTCTTTATTCGGTTTTCTTGTTATTCTTATTCCATAATTTGTCAATTATGACTCATGTTTGGAGTGCCTTCTTCACCTTGTGATAATCAAGTCAAGTATGACTATACTTCTGATTTGATTTGGGTGATGTGGTGATTTCAGTATTGAGATTTTTCTAATTTTCGTGTAAGGTTTGACAACAGTAAAGGTATGAGTGATAAAAGTGCGAGTTTCAATCGGTATGGTGGATTACTTCTCTCAAGTAAGTCAATTATAGTTAATGTCTTCAATTGAGATATTTTGGTACTTGAGCTAATGCAATTGAGACGGTTTTGATTAACGTAATGAATGAATAGTAAAGGATGGCATGATGAATTGTTTTGTAACTAGAAGAAAGGATTATTTTCTAGGGTTATATCAGAATTATTTCCGTAGCGGAAAGAGGAAAATGTGATAGTGAGTAGCAAACTAAAAGAGTACAGTGAGGATCGACTTTTGATAATGAATTTCAGAATATATGAGAAATTAAAGAGATATATTGGAGGCACCGCCTGAGTGAAAGTTCTTCACCTTCAACACTGAATATGAAATTTAGGAATCTAAGTGAAGACCACTTTTTTGGTAAGATTTTCGGGGACGAAAATCCCTAATGGAGGGAGAATTGTAATATCCTGAATTAAGGCCTAATCAGAATAGTGGTTTCATGACCACAAATCCGAGATAGAAATAATTATTTTATGATTATTTTGAGGTTTATGATATGATTTTATGATTTGTGTGAAAATTTCGTGAAGAAATTCTATGCATAAAGTGCTTAATCTAAAGTTAGGGACTAAATTAAATAAGTTGCAAAACTTGCATTCTAGAAGTTTCTAGTATGAAATTGCTTTGAAATATTAATTAGGAGGTCTTAAATAGAAATTTGACCAATTTCAAAGTTTATGGACAAATATTGGACATGAATGGAATTTTTGGAAAGTTTAGTAGTAAGGGCATTTTGGTCATTTAGCGGTAATATGAATTAAAATACAAAATTAAAAGCCAATTTTGCTCATCTTCTTCACCATGGACGTGTATACCAAGGGAGACTCCATGGATAGGGTTTCCAAGCTTCCAAGCTCGATTGTAAGTCCGTTCTAGTCTCGTTTTTAATGATTTTTACGTTTTTGGAGTCCCGGTAACTTGATTTAGCTTATGCTAGCAATAATTCAACCTAGGGTTCATATTTGGAAAAATACCCATAGGTTAAATTTGTGTATTTTGGTGTTTTATGATAGAATATGAGGTTTTAAATTATGTTAGACAACTTGTGCTACTCGATTTTAAGTGAAAACAAGTAAAAGGGCTTAATCGATAAAAATACCTAATAGTCATAAGTACATGTTAGAGTGAGAATTTGATGTTGCCATAGAAGGGAAAAATGATCAGCATGTCATAAAACATAAGAAAATAGGATGAAGTTTAATTTCCGAACCTTGGGGAAAAAGTGCAAATATGCAAAAGTTTAGGGGTCAAAATGAAAATTTTTAAAAATATGATTTTTGGACCTGTATGAATAGTGTGACTAATTTTTAGGCTAAATGTGATATTATAGATGAAGGAAATCGAGATTCGGGCTTAAATCGAGAAAAACAAGGTTATGGACTAAAATGGTAAATTGCTATTTCTTGATCGAGGTAAGTTCGTATGATAATAATAATGCAATGTTATGTTTGAATTATATTTCTTACTATTATTGCATATATTTTATGATTTAATATATTGGAAAAGTTGATGGAATGGTGTTTATGATGTGGAAATATGACATGAAAGAATGTTACATGAAATGCAAGAAAATAAAGATACATGACAAGTGATATATGAAATATGTGATATATGTTATGTAAATTCTTAAAAGCTGATTTAATATTTGAGTTGTGTCTTATTATACTATGAATGGACAATTGGTACTATGGATAGTGAGATTGACACTTCGAGTAAATTCGTACATAAATAATCTATGGATTCTTTTTATGTTATTATATTTTGATATCATATGAAATGTGGCTATCTATCAAATGGTTATTTGATGTAAATTATGAATTTAAATTTATTACGGACAATTTAGTAAAATGTTGAAAGGTGAGGAATTTCCCGATTGAACCTTCGGAATAAAAACGATACGAATGATCTATTGTGACGTCGCATGTGTAGTACTAAGTGTAGGCTACTATGCGTACCCGAAAACTGTGATCACGTGTGTAGTACTAAGTGCAGGCTACTACGTGTACCAGACTGTTGGTCACATGTGTAGTACTAAGTGCAGGCTACTATGCGTACCAGATAGCTTTGGCTACAAGTGTGGAAATGGGAGAATGTGCAGGCAATTGTGTATCTGTTATTATTCCGATGAGTTCAACGGGAAATCGATTAAATGAAAATACATGTGAAAGTGATTATGTGATGAACAAGTGCAAGTATATATTTATTTGAATTTATGAGCAATATGCTCAATATTTGAATGAACCTCGGTAAAATGGAATGGATTAAGTGAAATTGTGTAAAAGTGAATTTTAGTAGTAAAACAGTATTAGACAGCAGTAGTGCATGACTTTGAAAATTCACCGAAAATTATGTAATTTGAATTAAATTTAAAAAAATTATGTAAATAAAGCTTAATGAGTCTATTTTCACATGAAAGAAACAGAGGAAGCAAAAAAATTCTATACTGTGTGATATTTGAATTCTTGTAAAATAGGGTCTGAATGAATTCGAGATCCCCTGTTCTGACTTTAGAAATTCACCATAAATTGTAAAAAAATTATTGAGAGTCATACCTTACATGCATGGATTCCTTATTAAATCTAATTTTAAGGGAAACAAACGGCATGGTCGTTGGAATTCTGTATAGGGAGAAATTCGGTTCGTAGTGCACAGGGGTCAGAGTAGTCATACCCTGAAACAGGGGAGACTTTAACTAATAAACTGTACTAAATGGCCCGACCAAAAATTCTAAAAAAAACTAATAAGTAGAAATACGAGTCTAGTCTCATAGAAAATTTACGAAATTGGATTTCGAGTTTTGTAACTTGAGATATGATTTTTTTTACACCGGGACTCCAGAAAACAGCTTGTCCTAAATATGTGTAATTGTAAAATTATAGTGTTTTATCTTGAAAAGCATGGTAGAATTTGCTTATTATTTTCATATGAACTTACTAAGCGTAAAGCTTACCCATCCTCTCCATTTCTTTAGTATTGGCAGGTCGGCTCGGGGTTGGAGATCGTCGGAGGCAAAATCACACTATCAAACTATCATTTTTGGGAAAATTAATTGAAATATTAGAAATATCAAGTGAGTGGCATGTATAGGAAGTTGGTTTGTGATATGTATTTTTATTTGATTTTGACCATACGTATCAGTCTGCATTGAGTTATCGTATAAAATCATAAGATGTGGTCCTTATCCATTATGGTTTATAAGTTTAATTAATTGTGCCATGTCCTATGTTTTGATGTGATGATATAGTTAGCTTTGTTTGTTATGCATGTGTTCAAAAAGTTTTGAATTAAATGAAATTTTATGGCCTGGTTTTCGTCTATGTGTATTGTTAAGTCTGGTAATGCCTCGTACTCTGTTCCGGCCTTAGATACGGGTAAGGGGTGTTACAAATGCTACCCTATCCGATACAATTATGCCGGAACAAGGCTTTAGACAGGGGGACCCTTTTTCCCCTTATCTTTTTTTTTTTATTTTGCATGGAAGCTTTTTCTAAACTGTTATTTCGTGCTCAGTGTAATAATATGCTTAAGGGAATTAGAGCTAGTAGATATGGGCCCCGTATTAATCACCTGTTTTTTGCTGATGACGCTCTTCTCTTTGTTCGTAATAAAAAAAAAGAGACGTTGAGGAGATTGTGAGTATTATAGCTCATTTTAGTAGGGTTTCAGGTCAAAATAAAGATAAATCCATGATTTTGTTTAGCCCTAGAACCCCTAGGGATAGTAGACTTTTGGTTAGCTCCTTGCTTGGCATGCGAACTATCGAAAAGCTTGATAATTATCTTGGACTTCCACTTCCTGTTAGGAGGAAGAAATCTTTAGCATTCACTAACATTATCAATAGGTGTACTTGCAAAGTTAAAAGCTGGTCAAAACACTTGCTTTCATACGGTGGAAAGAGGTCTTTATCAAGGCGATTATCCAGGCTATTCCAACTTATGCATTTTCGGTGTTCTTGGCTCCAAAAGGCACTATAGAGGAACTCCATTCACAGAAGGATGTGGCGGACAAACAATGACAAAATGCGAGGTTGGGCAATGATGGCGTGGAGGAAAATTTGTCATCTGAAGGGGATGGGCGGCATGGGCTTTCGAAACTTACATCTCTTCAACTTGGCTCTTTTGAGGAGACAGGTTTGGAGACTTATGTCTCAACAGGACACTTTATGTTTTAAAGTCTTATGTGTGAAGTATTTCCCTGAAGGGGACGTGTTCAGTTATAAGCGATGCGACAAACCTTCATTCACCTGGGCGAGCATAGCCGAGGCAGTGGATGCGCTAAAGGAGGGTTTTATTTGGCAAGTGGGAGATGGCAATGGGATTGATCTTAGACGTGAGCATTGGAGGCTGAATGGAATCTTTGGAGAGTCGGTTTGTCGGTCTCCTCTTACTAATAATGAAAGAAAAGTCAAAGACCTGTGGGACCAAGATAACAGACGTTGGAAAAGGGAAAGGGTGAAAGAGATTTATGGGGATTATTTGGGGGAGTGCATATGCAATTTTCCCATTCCTCCTAATGACATTAAAGATACTTGGACGTGGATCCAAAATCCGCATGGTACTTACACATCCAAGTCAGCTTATTCTTGGCTGATTCTTAAGGAAGTCGGATTCGGCCCTCACCATTTTTTCTGGTGCACCATTTGGAAACTCAAGATGCTCCCGAAGATAAAGATTTTCAACTGGAGGATCAGACACAACATCCTTCCAACATTTGATAATATTGCTCGGATTCATCAGGGTTTTATTAATATTTGTCCGAGATTCCAAAGCAAAGATGAGTCACTGATTCACGCGTTAAAAGATTGCCCAAAGGCTCGCGGAATCCTTGTTGTTGGGGGATTAAACAATAAACTGCTGGAAGGGGATTACACCGAGTGTATCGACTGGCTGGAATATGTGTTTAGAGAGCTTGACAAAAAGGCTGCTGCTGACTTCTTAACCCTTCTCTGGAACAGTTGGAATGATAGGAATAATATGGTTTTTAAAGGCAAGATGGATGATGCGCTACTGATTTGGGAAAGGGCGCAAGCGCTGAGTAATGACTTTAGAATTTTTAATTTGACCGAGCCTCCTGTTATTCCCCCGACTCTGATGAACAGGACTTGGAAAGCGCCTCCGACTGGTTACATCAAGGTAAATGTGGATGCTGCCGTTTCGGATGGGTGCAGTGGTTTTGGCATAGTCGTAAGAGACAACGATGGTTTTGTCATGAGGGGATGTTATAAGTTTAGGGCCGAAGCGATGGATGTGTGCTGGGCTGAGCTATAGGCGTTGACTGAAGGTTTAATGATGGCTAAAAAGCTAAAGGCGACCCAGGTTATTTTGGAATTGGACAATGCAATGCTGGTCAATAAGGTCAACAGGCGGACGCAGGATATAACCATTCTGGGTCAGCGCACTACGCAAGTGTGCGAAGCTTTTAAAAATTTTAATTCGGTCCAAATCAATTGGGTCAATCGTCTTTGTAATAAGGTTGCGGATTTTTTGAGTACTTTAGCTATTATGAACAAGTGTGATTTGTACTTTGATATGGATAATCCGATGGAGATCCATAATAAAGATACTGCAAAATGAGTTAGACCATTGTGTCGTTTTCTCTCAAAAAAAAAGAGTATGTGCCAGCTACCGAGGACACTACAAAAGATCACTCTTGGAAATTAAATTTTAACGGAGCCTCAAACGTTATGGGAAATAGAATCGGAGCAGTCTTGGTATCCCCAAGTGGAGATCATTATCCATTCACATATAAATTGGATTTTGATTGCACAAATAATATGGCAGAGTATGAGGCATGTATAATAGGACTCCGAGCAGGTATAGAACGAAAGATCAAGTCACTGGAAGTATATAGAGATTTTGCGCTAGTGATTTACCAACTTCGAGGTGAATGGGAGACAAGTGATTACAAATTAATTAATTATAGAAGGTTGGTGTTAGGGTTAGTTGAAGAGTTTGATGATATTACCTTCAATTATCTCCCGCGTGATGAAAACCAAATGGCAGATGCTTTGGCTACTTTGGCTTCCATAATTAAAGTAAACAGACAAGAAGATGTGAAACCCATTCAGATGAGTATTTGTGAGGCCCCATCTTATTGTTATAATATAGAGGAAGAGGAAAGAGATGATCACCCTTGGTATCAGGATATATTGCGATACGTGAGAAATCGTGAATATCCGAACCAAATAATAGAGAATGACAAAAGGATGCTGAGAAGGTTAGCCTGTGATTATGTTTGAGATGGGGAGATCCTGTACAAAAGAAGAAAAGATCAAGTACAATTGAGATGTGTGGATGCTGTGGAGGCCAAGAAAATCTTGGAAGAAGTTCACGAAGGTGTATGTGGAACACACGCTAACGGGTTCACAATGGCTAGACAAATTATGAGGTTTGGATATTATTGGTCAAATATGGAGGGAGACTGCATCAATTATGCTAAGAGATGTCACAAATGTCAAATTTATGGTGATAAGATTCATGTACCTCCTTCGCCTTTACATGTTATGACTTCCCATGGTCGTTTTCCTTGTGGGGCATGGATGTCATAAGGTCAATCTCGCTGAAGGCTTCAAATGGTCATCGGTTAATTTTTGTAGTTATTGACTATTTTACCAAGTGGGTAGAGGCTGCTTTAGATGCCAATGTAACTAAATCGGCGGTCAGTAAATTTTTAAAGAGGGAAATCATATGTCGATATGGGATGCCTGAGAGGATCATATCTGATAATGCATTAAATTTGAATAATAGAACAATAGCAGAGGTCTACAGTCAGTTTAAGATCACACACCATAATTCATCACCATATCGCTCAAAAATGAATGGGGCAGTGGAAGCAACCAATAAAAATGTCAAGAAGATTGTGGGAAAAATGACCGAAACTTACAGAGATTGGCATGAGAAGTTGCCATTTGCTCTCTATGCTTATCGAACATCTGTCAGAACTTCTACTGGGGCAACGCCTTTCTCATTGATTTATGAAATGGAAGCAGTTCTAGCCATTGAAGTGGAGATACCTTCTCTCTAGTTTTGTCAGAATTGAAGTTAGATGAAACAGAACGGATGCAGTCTTGATATGATCAGTTGAATTTGATTAAGGAAAAGAGGCTAAGTGCTATTCAGCATGGTCAGATGTATCAAAAAAGAATTATGCAAGCTTATGATAAAAAGGTTCGCCCAAGAGAGTTTCATGAGGGAGATTTAGTTTTGAAAAAGATCCTTCCTATACAAAGGGATTTCAGAGGAAAATGGATGCCAAATTGGGAGGGGCCTTATGTGGTGAAGAAAGCTTTCTCCAGAGGAGCATCCATCTTAGCTGAAATGGATGGAAAAAACTTGTCTAATCCAGCAAACTTGGATTCAATCAAAAAGTACTACACCTAATGAGGGGAAGAAGCCAAAGTGAAAACCCGCAAAGGGCGCTTTGAGACCTAATAAAAAATGGAAAAGATATAGAGCCAAAGTGAAAACCCACAAAGGGTGCTTTGAGACTCAATAAAAAATAAAATTCTGAAAAAGAAAAAAGAGGAGAGGCCAAGGTGAAAACCCGCAAAGGGTGCCTTGAGACCAAAGGGGATTTGAGTTGAAAACCAGAAAAGAGCGGCTCAAATGTTGATCTAAAATGGTGAAGGCGATGATCTTGCTATACCTGAATTAACAAGGAAATGGTATGTTGCATCTTGGGGCATTGACAAAGTACTTCTGATCTCCTAAACACATGTCAAGCTTAAATTGGTCTTCAAGAAGTTCATACAGAGAAACTCAGTTTGCGATATCAAGGGTATTTAGTCTTCATTTTATTCGTAATAAATTAAGCTACCTTTGAAATAGTATTTTTTTTCATGATATATATTCCCAAATCAATTGTCATTTTTATTCTTTTGATGATTTATTCACTTTGAGCTGAAATTCAATTTCATTCTTATCCATTATTACGATTTGTTGCAAGCATGTTGCATTGAAATAATGATTAATGAACAAGTAAAGTTTTCACAATAGAAGTTTCACATATTACTCTAGAAGTTTCTAGATAATGCAAGAACCTAAAACAGGACTATTGCTTAGAATTCACCAAAGCTCAAGGAAATACTTGAGTAGATCGCCTCTTTGGATTTTTGTCCAAAATGAGGATTGAACAAAAGGACAAGATATGGCGTTGGTGATACAATTTCGAAAAGTGATTAAATATACGGAGAAGATATTCTCGTGAAAGGGGAAATGATATTTTGTATTCATGCAAATATCAAACATGAACATCTAGCTATAACGCTCGAGGAGTGAGGTAGCAGATTGAACAGATGAAAATTCAACTATAAGTTGCAATGTTTTTGTCTCGGAAAGAATAGTGGAAGGGACATTTGAATTACAACGGGGCAAGCTTGCTGAGGAGAATATGATTGTTTCTTTGGGATACTCTGTCAAAATGCTGGTTGAGCGAGATGACTGTGTAATACGTTAGGGACAACATACTGATGAACAACGAGGGATGATGCCTTAAGTTTTTTTTAAAGAAAAAAAGAAAAAAAAGGGGGGAATCATTCTCATTTCCGCATGCATATATCATTCATATCACATTTAGTTAAGAGCATTGGATTCATTTCAATCATAGCATCATAATCATTTGGCATAAACATGTACATATAAAATTGAGTCTACAGGACATGTTCCCTAGAGGACAGTGTAGTGACATTGGTGAAGTTAGATCTTATTTCCCTGAAGTTACAGTGGAATAGATCGAAGCTTACCAACCTTATCTCCCTAAAGTTGCAGTGGAGCATATTGAAGTGACAGGTCTTATCTCCCTAAGCAGTAGTGGAACAGACCAAAGACGACAAATCTTATCTCCATGTATCAGTAATGGAGTAGATTTAAGTCACTAGCCTTATCTCCCTGAAGTTGCAATGGAGTAGGCTCAATATACAAGTCTTATCTTCCTAAGGTAGCAAGGAAGCAGACTGAAGATTGAAGATCTTATATCCCTAAGTAGTAGTGGAGCAGATCGAAGATGGAGAATCTTTTCTCCATGTATCGGCAATGGAGTAGATTTTAGCCACCAGCCTTACCTCCTTGAAGGTGCAGTGGAGCAGGCTCAATATACAAGTCTTATCTTCCTGAAGTAACAAGGAAGCAAACTGAAGATTGAAGATCTTATCTCCCTAAGCAGTAGCGGAGTAGATCAAAGATGGCGAATCTTATCTCCATGTATCGGCAACAGAGCAGATTTTAGCCATCAGCCTTATCTCTCTGAGGTAGCAAGAGAGCAGGTTGGCGATGGTGGTCTTATCTTCCTGAGGTAGCAAGGAAGCAGATTGAAGATTGAAGATCTTATCTCCCTAAGTAGTAGAGGAGTAGATCGAAGATGGCGAATCTTATCTCCATGTATCGACAATGGAGCAGATTTTAGCCATGAGCCTTATCTCTCTGAGGTAGCAAGAGAGCGGGTTGAAGACGGTGGTAGTGTGACAGCCCAAAATTGACCCTAGTCGGGAAGTGGTTTCGGGACCGCTAAACCGAGTCACCGAAATGTTTGAATGTGATATTTATTGTCTAGAATATGTAATTATGAATGTGTGAAAATTTCAAGCTTCGATTTAGTCGATTGCATGTGAATTTAGTCAATAGGACTTATGTGAGAAAATTTTGAAATGTGATAGGTCAAAGCATAAGGGCCTATTAGTGCATGTTGAAAAAGGGGGACTTGCATGTCAATTTCCCCCCCTATTAGTAGTGGCCGGCCATGACAAGCATGGTAGACCAAGTGTGATGGGCAAGACATGTCATAGACATGTCTTGTTGGTGCATCATGGGTGGAAAAAAATAAAATAATGAGCATGGAAATTAAATAATGAAAGGGAATATGATGAAAACAAAAAAAAAAGTGTGTGGTTGTTTCTCCCCTCCCCCATTTTGCAGAAACTAGAAAGAAAAACAAAGAAAAAAAAGTGCTCATCCTTTGGTTCATCCTTGGCCAAAAGTTTTAAGGAGGAAGGAAGAAGAAAGGTTAAGAGGTTCGGCCATGCATGTAGCTAGGCTAAGGTATGTTTGATGATGTTCCATGAGATGCATGCATATTTTAGTTGTTAGCTTGAGTCTACCTAGCCCATGGTCTAAATCTTGCTATGTGATGGAAAGGACACTCGGCCATGGATGCATCATTCTTGGTTGATGTTTGATGTTGTGGTGATGAGGCATGAAGATGAGTTAAGATTCGGCCTAGGTGGATTTTGTGTTAATGCCATTGCATGCTAAATATGAAGCTTGTTAATGATGCATGTGATGGTGGATTGATGATTCTTGACTCTCCTTTTTAGCATTTTTGAGTGAGCACATATGTGCATTGATTGCTAGATGGGGAAGAATCGGCTAGCAAGTTGTGTGCTAAGGCCGAATATAACTTTTGTATGTTAATGAGCAATGCATGTGTTAAATTGATGGAAAGGGAGAGGATGCTTTACTAGTGTATATATGTGCGTATTAGCCAAGTTTTGAACTTGAAACAAAAGGGTGTTTAGTCAATACAAGTGACCATACTTGTAGAATGTATTAAGTGTTGAAATCGGCCCCAAAATGGACATGCATATTCGGCCAAGGGGGAAAATTGGCTAATGTTGAGTTTGATTCATGATTCCGTACATATGTGACTTTAATGTCTAATGTATAAATATGGGCTAAGTACCTTGTGTTCCTCTTTTCGATGCTCAAATGATTAAATCAATTTATTCGTTTAATTAAGCTCAAGAGCAAAGGGGAAATAAATCCGATAAAGGGAAGGAAAAAGTGGTCGAATAGCTATCGGAATCGTTCGACAACACCCGAGGTAAGTTCTTGAGTAAGAGAGCTTAAATTAAGATTTGATTAGATCATGTTTTAAGCAAATCAAAATCATGCTCTTTGTGTGTGGCTATTGAGCCGAAATCACAAGAATGATAAGTGTCTTGTGTTTGAGTTTTGCTAACGAAAATGAAATACGAATGTGTCATGATTTATTGTTAAATGTGCATGGTTATTTGAATGATGTCCGGGCTAAGTCCCGAAGGCTTTGTGCTAAGTGACCATATCCGGACTAAGATCCGAAGGCATTTGTGCGAGATACTAAATCCGGACTAAGATCCGAAGGCATTTGTGCGAGATACTAATTCCGGGCTAAGTCCCGAAGGCATTTGTGCGAGTTACTAAATCCGGGTTAAGTCCCGAAGGCATTTGTGCGAATTACTATAACCGGGCTATGTCCCGAAGGCATTTGAACGAGGAGCTATATCCGGTTAAATTCCGAAGGTACGTGATGTGGGAATGAATGATCTTGCTGTAAAAAAATTTCAGTTAATGCTCTAGAAACATCCCAACATTGAGGTATGTTTCGTATGTGCTTGAATTTAGTTGAGCCCTTACAAATAAGTATTCGCTCAGTTGATAAACGAGCTACCGGCGTTTGGCTAAGTTGATCTTTTGTGTATGTACATAAGGGTTGGAAATGTGAAGCAAGTATGATATCGAAAATTTGTGCATATGAAATTATCCGTTTAGCTATATGAATGCTATACTTTGTTGTGCTGGAATTCCTTGCTCAAAACTTACTAAGCATAAATTGCTTACTCCGTTTCATTGCTCCTCTGTTTTATAGATTTGGTTCTCCAGCTATCGGACTCGGGATCTTGAAGTCAAAGTCGCCCACACTATCAAAGCCCCCCCCCTTTTGGTACAATTTTGGTTGAACTTCGAAATGGCATGTATAGGACTACCCGTTTGTTGTGGGTCGTGGACCCTTTGGACTTGTATAATTTTGGATAGCCATGCGAAAATGGCTTATATGTGTTTGAGTATAAGGTTATAATCATTCGGTGTGGATATGCTTGACAAGAATTAGCCATGGGAATGGTTAATCACTATCATAAATTGTGCTATTTATGCAAAAAGGGCTAGTTGAATCATGGAAACCATGAAATAGGTAAAGTCTACCTTAAAGGCAGATGCTGACAGCAGCAGTGATGTAGATTTGGAAAATCACTAAAAATAGTAGGAAGGGAATTAAATAGTGAATAAATTATGTAAACAAACCTTGATGAATCTACTTTCATAGAAAAGTAACGAAACAATCATACGGACAGTATGTTAAGAGATATTCAGGTTCTCGTGAGACAGGGCCAGAACGGTTTCTGGATTTCCTGTTCCGACTTTGGAAATTCATTATAAATTAACCAGAGATAATTAGGAGTCATACCATATATGGATAGATTCCTATCTGAGTCTAGTTTCTATAGAAACAAACGGCATCAGTATTGGATCCCTGTACAAGGAGATATCCAAGTCGTAATACGCAAAGGTCAGGGTAGTCGATCCCTGTAACATGGGAGACTTTGACTAATAAACTGTACTAATTGGCCTGACCAAAAATTCTAGAAAACAATATGTAGATGGGCATATGAGTCTAGTTTCAGGGAAAATTTACGGAACTAGATTCCGAGTTTCTGAACTCAAGATATGATTTTTAAAGCGACTAGTACGCAAATTGGCAGTGTCTGGGAAATATTTTTATAAGGGGTTTAAAGTCTGTTAACACCTCGTGTTCGACTCCGGTGTCGGTCTCGGGTTCGGGGTGTTACATTTGATTGGTATCAGAGCTACAGTTTAGTCGATTCTAGGACTACCGTAATGCGTTGGGTCTAGCTAGACATGCCATTTTATGTGATTACTTGATAGTGTGGTGATTTCTGACAATTGTAAATGTGTTTATTTATAGTAATGGATCCCGATCCCGACCGAGAGGTAGTTGATGATCTTGAGAGTGTAGCGCCTGCTCCCGCACAAGGGACAGCGCCGGCGGACTCTCAACCTAATGCTAGTAACCCGAATGATGAAGCTAGACAAGCTTTCTATAGCGTGATGAATGATTGGTTCAACCAATACATTCGAACTAATACGGCTGTTCCACAACCTCCATTCCCGACTAATACCACCCCCGCACCTACAATACCTCTGGTAACTGACCAAATAAGGTCAAATAAGCCCCCAGTTGACAGAATCCGAAAACATGGGGCTACTGAATTTAAAGCTACGGATAGCGACAATGCCGAGCAAGCTGAATTTTGGTTGGACAACACTATCCGGGTACTTGATGAGCTATCTTGTACACCCGATGAATGCCTAAAGTGTACTATCTCCTTGCTACGTGATTCTGCCTATTATTGGTGGAGTACTCTGACTTCTGTTGTGCCCCGAGAGCAAGTAACTTGGGAGTTTTTCCAAACTGAGTTTCGGAAAAAGTATATCAGTCAGAGATTTGTTGATCAAAAAACGGAAGGAATTTCTTGATCTTAAGCAAGGTTCCATGTCGGTTACTGATTACGAGCGAAAATTTGTTAGACTTAGTAGATACGCTCGGGAATGTGTTTCGTCCGAGGCTATCATGTGTAGACGCTTCGAGGATGGGCTGAATGAAGATATAAAAATGTTCGTTGGCATTCTTGAAATACGAGAGTTCGTAGTACTTGTCGAGCGAGCTTGTAAAGCCGAAGAACTTAGAAAAGAAAAACAAAAAGTTGATGAGGGAACTGGAGAGCTTCGTAAAAGATCCTCGGGAAAGTCTCTTCAACAGGCATCGAAGAAATTTCGAGATGATGCGGGCCAGTTTAGAGGCACTTCGAGCCTTTTTAGATGAGACCGTGATCGACCCCCTGTGGGTACACGAGGCACTTCGGTCGCCAGTGTTGGGAATGAACGTTGAGACAGAACGAAATGTCTATATTGCGGCAAATGGCATTCGGGGAGTTGTAGATTCCCTGACCGCTCCTATTACAAGTGCGGATCAGTTGACCACTTCATTAAAGATTGCCCGAGGTTGTTTGAACAGAATGAAAATTAGAGTGGGAAACCGGGTGCTACCACTGCTCGAGGTAGACCATCTGGAAATACGGGCAATGCTAGTGGTGGCCAGAGAGGATCTAGAGATGCTACGACCAGATCCGAGGCTCGTGCGCCTGCTAGAGCTTATGCTATACGTGCCCGCGAGGATGCTTCTTCGCCTGATGTTATTACCGGTACTCTTACTCTCTTTGATACTAATGTAATTGCTTTGATTGACCCCGGTTCTACTCATTCTTACATATGTGAAACCTTAGCATCCAGTAAGACTTTACCTATTGAGTCTACTGAGTTCGTAATTCGGGTGTCAAATCCCTTGAGTCGTTACGTGCTTGTCGACAAAGTGTGTAAGAAATGTCCCCTAGAAATTCGAGGTTCCTGTTTTCCGGCGGACTTGATGCTTTTGCCGTTTGATGAATTTGATGTTATTCTTGGTTTGGATTGGTTGACCGCACATGATGCGGTTGTGAATTGCAAAAGCAAGACTATTGATTTGAGGTGCGCAAATAACGAAGTAATCCGAGTTGGGTCTACGGACTTGGAGGGGATGCCAGCTGTAATATCAGCAATGTTGGCCCAGAAATATGTAAGAAAAGGGTGCGAAGCATACCTTGCGTATGTACTGGATGACAAAGAATTAAACAAGAAACCCGAATCTGTGCCGGTGGTTTGTGAATACCCGGATGTTTTTCCTGAAGGATTACCGGGTTTACCACCTGTTCGGGAGGTAGAGTTTGGTATTGAGCTTGTACCTGGGACTACGCCGATTTCGATAGCTCCGTATTGTATGGCACCCACCGAGTTAAAAGAGTTGAAAGCTCAGTTGCAAGAATTGACGGATAGAGGTTTTGCTCGACCAAGTTTCTCACCTTGGGGTGCACCAGTATTGTTCGTGAAAAAGAAGGACGGAACCATGGGGTTGTGCATTGACTATCGTCAACTGAATAAAGTGACGATAAAGAACAAATATCCGTTACCGCGTATCGATGATTTGTTCGACCAACTAAAGGGAGCCTCAATGTTCTCAAAAATAGATCTGAGATCGGGCTATTATCAGTTGCGAATTCGAGAATCAGACATACCCAAAACTACCTTCAGAACGAGATATGGTCACTACGAGTTCTTAGTGATGCCGTTTGGGCTCACTAATGCCCCTGCGGTATTTATGGATTTGATGAATCGGATCTTCAGACCATATTTGGATCGGTTCGTAGTTGTGTTCATTGATGACATCTTGGTCTATTCAAGAGATGAGACCGAACATGCTGAGCATCTGAGGCTAGTGTTGCAAATTTTGCGGGATAAGCAGTTATATGCTAAGTTCAGTAAGTGTGAGTTCTGGTTAAGAGAGGCTAGCTTCTTGGGTCATGTAGTATCCGCATCGGGTATTCGAGTTGACCCGAACAAAATTTCAGCCATACTTAATTGGAAACCTCCGAGAAATATTACTGAGGTTCAGAGCTTTTTGGGGCTCGCCGGTTATTACCGACGATTTGTCAAAGGTTTCTCGATGATAGCCACACCAATGACGAAGCTACTTCAAAAGGATGTTAAGTTCGAATGGACGGAGAAATGTCAGAAAAATTTGATCAACTAAAAACTTATTTGACTGAAGCTCCAATTTTAGTGCAACCCGAATCAGGCAAAGAGTTTGTCATTTATAGTGACGCATCCCTACTTGGGTTGGGTTGCGTATTGATGCAAGAAGGTCGGGTGGTGGCCTATGCGTCGAGACAATTAAAGCCACATGAGAAAAATTATCCGACCCATGATCTTGAACTAGCTGCCATCGTATTTGCTTTGAAAATATGGCGACATTATCTGTTTGGTGAGAAGTGCCATGTATTTTCGGATCACAAAAGTCTCAAATATTTGATGACTCAGCGAGACTTGAATCTGCGACAAAGACGTTGGCTTGAGTTGTTGAAAGATTACGAGCTTGTCATTGATTACTACCCGGGAAAGGCTAATGTGGTTGCGGACGCCTTAAGCCGGAAATCATTTTTTGCTTTACGAGCGATGAATGTGCACTTGTCTGTTCTATCCGACAATGTGTTAGTAGCTGAATTAAAAGCCAAACCATTATTGATTCATCAAATTCGTGAAGCTCAGAAAGTTGATGATGAATTGGTTGCAAAACGGGCTGAGTGTGTTCCGAACAAGGAATCGGAGTTTCAAATTGATGATGATGATTGTTTGAGGTTCAGAAGTCGTTTGTGTGTTCCAAGGAATTCGGAACTCATTTCGATGATTCTGAACGAAGCCCATTGTAGCCGAATGTCAATTCACCCGGGGAGTACGAAAATGTACAATGATTTGAAACGTCAATTTTGGTGGCATGGTATGAAACGAGACATCTCCGACTTTGTTTCGAGATGTTTAATATGTCAACAAGTGAAAGCGGAACATCAAGTGCCTTCAGGATTACTTCAGCCGATCATGATACCCGAGTGGAAATGGGATCGAGCCACAATGGACTTTGTGTCCGGACTGCCATTGTCAACAAGTAAGAAGGATGCGATTTGGGTGGTTGTTGATAGACTGACTAAGTCGGCTCACTTTATCCCCGTGCGTACGGATTTTTCATTGGATAAACTAGCCGAATTGTATGTTTCTCAGATTGTGAGATTACACGGGGTACCTATTTCTATCGTGTCGGATAGAGATCCGAGATTCACCTCGCGATTTTGGAGGAAATTGCAAGAAGCTTTGGGTACCAAGCTGCATTTTAGCACTGCTTTTCATCCCCAAACCGATGGTCAATCTGAGCGGATAATTCAGATACTTGAGGATATGTTGAGATATTGCATCCTCGAGTTCAGTAGTTCATGGGAACGGTATTTACCTTTGATTGAATTCGCTTACAACAATAGTTTTCAATCAAGTATTAAGATGGCACCTTACGAGGCTTTGTACGGTCGTAAATGCCGTACACCATTGTTTTGGACCGAGCTCGGTGAAAGTAAAATTTTCGGAGTTGATTTGATTAAAGATGCCGAACAGAAAGTAAAGGTAATCCGCGAAAGTCTAAAAGCGGCCACAGATCGTCAAAAATCGTATGCGGATTTGAAACGAAAAGACATTGAATATCAGGTGGGAGATAAAGTGTTTCTTAAAGTTTCGCCTTGGAAAAAGGTACTCAAATTTGGCCGTAAGGGCAAGTTGAGCCCAAGATTCATTGGGCCGTACGAAATCTCCGAACGAGTTGGTCCGGTTGCGTATAGATTGATTTTTCCCCCTGAACTTGAAAAGATTCACGACGTCTTTCATGTTTCGATGCTTCGACGCTATCGATCTGATCCATCGCACATAATTAGCCCATCAGAGGTTGAAATTCAAGCCGATATGAGTTATGAAGAAGAACCGATGCGTATCCTAGCTCATGAAGTGAAGGAGTTGCGAAACAAAAGGATTCCGTTAGTGAAGGTGTTATGGCTCAAACACAGGATCGAGGAAGCTACTTGGGAAACCGAGAGCTCGATGAAAGAACGATACCCAAACCTATTTACCGGTAAGATTTTCGGGGACGAAAATTTTTTAAGTGGGGGAGAGTTGTGACAGCCCAAAATTGACCCTAGTCGGGAAGTGGTTTCGGGACCGCTAAACCGAGTCACCGAAATGTTTGAATGTGATATTTATTGTCTAGAATATGTAATTATGAATGTGTGAAAATTTCAAGCTTCGATTTAGTCGATTGCATGTGAATTTAGTCAATAGGACTTATGTGAGAAAATTTTGAAATGTGATAGGTCAAAGCATAAGGGCCTATTAGTGCATGTTGAAAAAGGGGGACTTGCATGTCAATTTCCCCCCCTATTAGTAGTGGCCGGCCATGACAAGCATGGTAGACCAAGTGTGATGGGCAAGACATGTCATAGACATGTCTTGTTGGTGCATCATGGGTGGAAAAAAATAAAATAATGAGCATGGAAATTAAATAATGAAAGGGAATATGATGAAAACAAAAAAAAGTGTGTGGTTGTTTCTCCCCTCCCCCATTTTGCCGAAACTAGAAAGAAAAACAAAGAAAAAAAAGTGCTCATCCTTTGGTTCATCCTTGGCCAAAAGTTTTAAGGAGGAAGGAAGAAGAAAGGTTAAGAGGTTCGGCCATGCATGTAGCTAGGCTAAGGTATGTTTCATGATGTTCCATGAGATGCATGCATATTTTAGTTGTTAGCTTGAGTCTACCTAGCCCATGGTCTAAATCTTGCTATGTGATGGAAAGGACACTCGGCCATGGATGCATCATTCTTGGTTGATGTTTGATGTTGTGGTGATGAGGCATGAAGATGAGTTAAGATTCGGCCTAGGTGGATTTTGTGTTAATGCCATTGCATGCTAAATATGAAGCTTGTTAATGATGCATGTGATGGTGGATTGATGATTCTTGACTCTCCTTTTTAGCATTTTTGAGTGAGCACATATGTGCATTGGTTGCTAGATGGGGAAGAATCAGCTAGCAAGTTGTGTGCTAAGGCCGAATATAACTTTTGTATGTTAATGAGCAATGCATGTGTTAAATTGATGGAAAGGGAGAGGATGCTTTACTAGTGTATATATGTGCGTATTAGCCAAGTTTTGAACTTGAAACAAAAGGGTGTTTAGTCAATACAAGTGACCATACTTGTAGAATGTATTAAGTGTTGAAATCGGCCCCAAAATGGACATGCATATTCGGCCAAGGGGGAAAATTGGCTAATGTTGAGTTTGATTCATGATTCCGTACATATGTGACTTTAATATCTAATGTATAAATATGGGCTAAGTACCTTGTATTCCTCTTTTCGATGCTCAAATGATTAAATCGATTTATTTGTTTAATTAAGCTCAAGAGCAAAGGGGAAATAAATCCGATAAAGGGAAGGAAAAAGTGGTCGAATAGCTATCGGAATCGTTCGACAACACCCGAGGTAAGTTCTTGAGTAAGAGAGCTTAAATTAAGATTTGATTAGATCATGTTTTAAGCAAATCAAAATCATGCTCTTTGTGTGTGGCTATTGAGCCGAAATCACAAGAATGATAAGTGTCTTGTGTTTGAGTTTTGCTAACGAAAATGAAATACGAATGTGTCATGATTTATTGTTAAATGTGCATGGTTATTTGAATGATGTCCGGGCTAAGTCCCGAAGGCTTTGTGCTAAGTGACCATATCCGGACTAAGATCCGAAGGCATTTGTGCGAGATACTAAATCCGGACTAAGATCCGAAGGCATTTGTGCGAGATACTAATTCCGGGCTAAGTCCCGAAGGCATTTGTGCGAGTTACTAAATCCGGGTTAAGTCCCGAAGGCATTTGTGCGAATTACTATAACCGGGCTATGTCCCGAAGGCATTTGAACGAGGAGCTATATCCGGTTAAATTCCGAAGGTACGTGATGTGGGAATGAATGATCTTGCTGTAAAAAAATTTCAGTTAATGCTCTAGAAACATCCCAACATTGAGGTATGTTTCGTATGTGCTTGAATTTAGTTGAGCCCTTACAAATAAGTATTCGCTCAGTTGATAAACGAGCTACCGGCCTTTGGCTAAGTTGATCTTTTGTGTATGTACATAAGGGTTGGAAATGTGAAGCAAGTATGATATCGAAAATTTGTGCATATGAAATTATCCGTTTAGCTATATGAATGCTATACTTTGTTGTGCTGGAATTCCTTGCTCAAAACTTACTAAGCATAAATTGCTTACTCCGTTTCATTGCTCCTCTGTTTTATAGATTTGGTTCTCCAGCTATCGGACTCGGGATCTTGAAGTCAAAGTCGCCCACACTATCAAAGCCCCCCCCCTTTTGGTACAATTTTGGTTGAACTTCGAAATGGCATGTATAGGACTACCCGTTTGTTGTGGGTCGTGGACCCTTTGGACTTGTATAATTTTGGATAGCCATGCGAAAATGGCTTATATGTGTTTGAGTATAAGGTTATAATAATTCAGTGTGGATATGCTTGACAAGAATTAGCCATGGGAATGGTTAATCACTATCATAAATTGTGCTATTTATGCAAAAAGGGCTAGTTGAATCATGGAAACCATGAAATAGGTAAAGTCTACCTTAAAGGCAGATGCTGACAGCAGCAGTGATGTAGATTTGGAAAATCACTAAAAATAGTAGGAAGGTAATTAAATAGTGAATAAATTATGTAAACAAACCTTGATGAATCTACTTTCATAGGAAAGTAACGAAACAATCATACGGACAGTATGTTAAGAGATATTCAGGTTCTCGTGAGACAGGGCCAGAACGGTTTCTGGATTTCCTGTTCCGACTTTGGAAATTCATTATAAATTAACCAGAGATAATTAGGAGTCATACCATATATGGATAGATTCCTCTCTGAGTCTAGTTTCTATAGAAACAAACGGCATCAGTATTGGAGCCCTGTACAAGGAGATATCCAAGTCGTAATGCGCAAAGGTCAGGGTAGTCGATCCCTGTAACATGGGAGACTTTGACTAATAAACTGTACTAATTGGCCCAACCAAAAATTCTAGAAAAAAATATGTAGATGGGAATATGAGTCTAGTTTCAGGGAAAATTTACAGAACTGGATTCCGAGTTTTTGAACTCAAGATATGATTTTTAAAGCGACTAGTACGGAAATTGGCAGTGTCTGGGAAATATTTTTATAAGGGGTTTAAAGTCTGTTAACACCTCGTGTTCGACTCAGGTGTCGGTCTCGGGTTCGGGGTGTTACAGGTAGTCTTATCTCCTTAAAGTTACAGTGGAACAGACTGAAAATTGCAGATCTTATCTCCCTAAGCAGTTGAGGAGCAGATCAAGGATGGCGAATCTTATCTCTATGTATCGGCAATGGAGCAGATTTAGGCCACTAGTCCTATTTCACCAAAGTAGTCAAGATTCGCAAAACTGGGAAAAATTGGTCCTTTTAAAGTCTTTTCTCTATTCTCGTTACACGACAATGAGCAAAAAAGGGGCAGCTATAATAGGCCTAATTTGCCCGGGCCCATAAAAAACCCAAAAACCAAAAATAAAAAAATAATAAACCAAATAAAATAATAAACCAATTTATTTATAGGTCCAAAGTCCATTTACAATTCATTTAACCCAAAAACAACAGCCTAAACATTAAACCTAATAAACCTACACCCAAAACCCCTAATTTAATTCCTAGCCCAATTTACACATGGCCAAAATGAGCCCAATATTGTGAAAGCACCAGAAACCCTAGAGGTTTCTGGAATACACCAGCGCCACAGCTAGCCAAGATCGGGCTCCCACGAGTGGTTTCCCACGTACGGCCTCCACGTCACCAGGGCCTCTTGCTCCGTACGGCCACTCCTACAATAGAACACACGAGAAGAAGCAGCAGTAACAAAATACAAGTAGAAATAGCAAAAAAAGAAAAGGAAATTGATTTTTTTAAATTTTAATTCTTATATTTCTTCAGCTATAAAAAGCCATCAACTGTACTGTAAAACCTTACGGATACTGAATACCAGAAAAAAATAATCAAAAAAAGTTATCAAAAGGTGATTTCAAGATCTGTTTATTTTCTTTTTTGTTTCTTTCGATTTGCTTGCAACGTTAGCATAAAAAAATGAAAAAGAGATACTTGAATCGACACCGATGAGAGCCCAAATATCTTAGAAGTATGGATATGTGGGCGAGGGTCAAACGGTGTTGGGCTTTTTTTTTCATTCTTCCAATTTCGCTTCGAATTTAGAAACGGCGCCGTTTGAAGAGGGGAAAGATCTGGTAATTTTGCTTCGTTTTTTTTTTGAAAGAAAAGTATAGGATTTGAAGTTTTTTTCATAAGAAAAAGAGAAAGAGCAAACTTACCAGATCTCCATGGTCGTGGCCTCCGTTGGCAAAATCTAGATACTATTCGTGCACCGTCGGCCACCAAGCATGATAGTGGTTCGGCGGTTGTAAGCTAAATGAAACCCTAGCAGAGTGGGTTAATAGCTTCAGTTTTTTTTAATTAAAAGATTGGTTATGTTTTAAGAATAAAATAGGTGAGAATGAAGTTTAATGACAAATTTAGAAATGGCGTCGTTTGAAGAGGGGAAAGATCCACACGTTGACCCGATCCAAAGGTCGGATCAGCGCCCTTTTGCTTCAAATGGGTAATTTGCACGTTTGATCCTTCTCCTTTGCGCCGACTTTCAATTGGCTCCTATTTGTGTTGCATTTGTTTTTTTTCTGAAAATTTGTGTGCTATTGCAATTTAGCCCGCGCCTAAACTCTACGTTTTGGGGTCTGGAATATTTCCAGTTTTGACCCCTTTGCATTCGCGCACATTGCACTTGAGTCTTTTTCTTAATTTCAATAGTTCATTTTATTTATTAATTATCTCTTTGAATTTGATTTTATTTCAATTGGGTTTTTTTTTCAATTTGTTTAATTTATTTTCTAATTCATATAACATTCATTTTCTTAAATTTGTTTTCTTACACATTTTAAATTATTTTGGCATTTTATTTTGTTTTTTTGTCTTTGTTTAAACTACAAAATTATTATTCTAAAAGTTCCTTTTATATCATGTTGATTTAAAATTATGCATGATATTATGTTTAAATACTTTTATATTATAGTTTATGATAAGATTAGCTCAATTCTGTATACATTATTGTTTTCATATTATTTTATGTAAATATTTTCTTTTAAATCTATTATATATATACATTTTCTTTCAAATTTATATGTGTAATTTGTTTCCTTTAAGGATCCTATTTAAAATTGTGTATTATATTTATTTTGAATACTTTCATATATTAGCATCTTTATATATATATTTATCTATATATATCATTAATCCAAAATCAATTTGTTTCATTTAAAATTATTTTATATATTATTTATTTCGAATTTCATTTTACATAAAATATATTTTTATAATCATTTATATATTCTTAGTTTTTTTTAACAATTATTTTAAATTCTAGCATGTATTGTTTGTTCATCAATTCGTCAATTTTTAAAAAAAAATTGTTTTGTATCATGTATTGATTGTTTTATATTATTCCATATATTATTGTTGCATATTATTTATTCGTTTTTTGTATTATTATATCAATTGTTATTCATCCATGTTTGAAAATTTGGTTATATTTTTCTTTAATTTGTTATATTTTTATTATTTGCTTGTTAATTGGTTTCTTAAGTTTATATTACCTTCATTCACCAAGTATAGTATGTTATTTATGCATATTGTCCCATGTTTATAATTTCGCCTTTTGTTTGCAAATGTTGCTTTCTAATTTGCAACTTTTTGTTTTAAAATTAATTATTCCATTTTATTTTAAAGCAACCTAATGTGTTTTGAGCTAGTTTTATAATTATTCATTTGAAAATTCCTTAAAACGAAGGCAATGTTTGATGTTTGGAAATTCGAGGAATCGTGCCCTATCGTGCTGGGTTTCGATTTCCCGTTTATTCAAAATAATCAAATATTCCTTTAGAATTTTACTCGTGTTTTCTAAATTCTAAAACAAGGCAATGTTCAATGTTTGGAAATTCGAGGAATCGTGCCCTACCGTGCTGGGTTTCGGTTTTTCATTGGACTAAATAATTGGGCATCCTTTTGTAATTTTTAACGTATGAGCTTTTGGAAGTCAAAAAATAATCGTGGTTTCGAAGGTATAAAGGATCATGTCCAATCGTGCTGGATGTGATGTTGTATTCATTTGAAACAAGAAAATTTTGACGAACAACTTGAGCCATTCAAGTGTTTTAAAAGGAACCATATTTCAAAATATTTTAAAATCTTAGACATAAGGACAGTACCTAATCAATTTGGTACCAATTTTGGGCGTAGTAAGGGTGCTAATCCTTCCTCATTCGTAACCGGATCCCGAACCCGTTTTCTCAAATTTACGTTGGCCAAAATTGATTTAAATGGAATAAAATGTTTTATCAGGTGATCCAATCTCACCTAAACAAAAGGATTGGTGGTGACTCCACACTTTGTTTTAAAAGTCGATCCCCGTTTCTTCTAAAATAAAAAATGGTTTCGACATCATTCATAACACGGTTATACTTTTCTCTTAATTTTAAACCATAACTCTTACCGTTGAACCATTCAGAATAGTATCGGATATTCAATAAGCCTCAACATGGGATAGGATGCTGATGCCATGTCCTGGACATGGTCTTACACTAGCTTAAGTCGTAGCCGATGCATGTCCTAGACATGTCTTACACTGGCTTACATCTCGAGGCTGATGCATGTCCCAGACGTGTCTTACACTAGCTCTCGTCTCACTGCCGATGCCATGTCCTGGACATGGTCTTACACTAGCTTAACTCGTAATGTGGCTGATGCATGTCCCAGACATGTCTTACACTAGCGCACAATAGTCTATACGTCATGGCATGAATATTCGATTTATTTCTCATGGTTCAAATGAGAATTCTGCTATCTTAATTATCATCATGCCTTCTCATTTCCACAATCAAGTAATTGATACTAAATTAACTCATCGCATATAACGACAATGCAGTTGTAATATTTGCATACAACTTACCTCGGTTACAAAATATGGTGTCTAAATAGTTTAATCAATTTGCTTGGCCTTCCCTCGGTCTAAGTTCAGATTTGGTATTTCTTGATCTATAATAACAAAAATTCACAAATTTAATCATTTTATCGATCTAGGCACCTAGTAATCTATACTTGGGTAAAATGACCATTTTGCCTCTAGACTTTTGTAAAATCACTATTTTACCCCTAGGTCCGAAAACCAATTTTTATCAAATTTCCTCCTATCAAAAGCTTATCCAAACCATTTTTACTCTTATATAAATCCAAAATTTCCACTATCTTGCACATTTATCATCAAACTTTCAACTTATGCAAAATAGTCCCTACTAGGGTTTTCATGAGAAACAAGGGGGAAGAGTTAGAGAGGAAAGACAGATGAGTGCATTCAGAGAAGTTTTAGAAGAGTGTGAGTTGAATGATTTGGGGTTTTCTGGACAGTGGTTCACTTGGGAAAGGGGTAGGCTGTTTAGCAACAATATCAAGGAAAGGTTGGATAAAGTGGTGGCAATCCAGAGTGGTGGGATCTTTTTCCAGGATATAGGGTGAGTCATCTAAACATAGCTAGTCTGATCATTGCCCAGTTTTGGTCGACACAGAGGGAGATGGAAGGCCGCGTGTTGGGGAACAACAGTGGCAATTCAGATTCAATGCTGATTGGATACTGCAGTCGGGTTTTGAGGAGCGGCTAAGTTCTGAATAGAATTCAAATTAGTAGGATTTTTTGGTAAAATTGAGGGATGTGGGGATGAGGTTGAGTTCCTGGGCAGCTAAAGAGAAAAATTTTAGAGAATGTCGAACGACGAAGCTAAATGCTAAGTTAATGGAATTGAGTGCATGCGAGATAAGTGATGAGGTGTTAGAGGAGATTACAGAGATTAAACTAGATCTGAATTTTGAAGCTAACAAGGAGGAGATCTTTTGAAAACAGAGGGCGAGAGTCAATTGGCTTCGGATGGGAGATAGGAATACGTCTTTCTTCCATAGGAGTGCTTCAAACTGAAAGAAGAGGAATATAGTTAAGGGGTTGGTAAATGGTTCTGGGATTTGGGTGATGAATTTTAATAAAGTTTCAAAAATAGTAACATATTATTTTAAAGAGTTATTCTCGTCAACTAGATCTGGAGATTGTGATCGTTTATTGGGGTCATTCTGTAACGCCCCGTACCCGAGACCGTTGCCGGAGTCGAACACGAGGTGTTAACGGACTTAATTCATTAATTAAACAGCTCATACAATTCATTTTAAAATTTCCAGACAAGCTGGCTAACTGCATCACAGTCGCTTTAAAAATCATATCTTGAGTTCCGAAACTCGAAATCCAATTCCGTAAATTTTTATTGAAACTAGACTCATATATCTATCTACTAATATTTTTCTAGAATTTTTGGTCAGGCCAATTAGTACAGTTTATTAGTTAAAATCTCCCCTGTTTCAGGGTTTGACTACTCTGACCTCTGTGTATTATGAATCAGATATCTCCCTGTACAGAGCTTCAATGACTATGCCGTTTGTTTCTAATAAAACTAGACTTAATAAGGAATCTTTGAATATAAATAATGACTTCTAATTATCTTTGTAAAATTTATGGTGAATTTCCAAAATCAGAACAGGGGATCCAGAAATCGCTCTGGCCCTGTTTCACAAAAATTTAAACATCTCATAAAATATAACTCATATACCTGTTTTGTTCCATCCATATGAAAATATACTCATAATTATTCAATTCCATATTTTATTCACCATCTAATTGTATCTCTACTATTTTTAATGATTTTTCAAACTCACGTCACTGCTGCTGTCTGAATCTATTTTATGGTAAATTTTACCTATTTCATGGTTTCCATGGATTAACTAGTAATTTGACATACATAACACCAAATATGATCATGATTAGCCATCCCAATGGCTAATCATTACCAAGCATTTCCATACTACTCAATAACCATATCATAAGACCATATATACAAAATGATTATAATGCTATACATGCCATACGCAAAATATACAAGCCATTATGCCAAGATGGTATACGGATAGTGTGAGCGAGCCTCCGACCGTTCCCAATTTCCGAGCTGGCTTTTCAAAACTACAAGGAATGAAAAGGAGGGAGTAAGCATAAATGCTTAGTAAGTTCACATGCAAATAGCAAGTAACATAACTATATAAGCAAACATAAAACATCATTTGCATAATCATCACTGAGACATTCATATCACATTTTCATTTATCATCTTACCATATTGTTGTTATATCGATTTTTCAACCCGAGGGTTAAGTACATACCTGTTCAAAGTACCTATTTCACAACACTTACCAATACGTTCCTTTCATCTTGAGTATTCCTCCATTTCAGTAGAACTTTACCCGTTGAACACATCGGAATATAATTCGGATACATGGAAAGTTTGCACATAAGTGCCACATATGTAGCCAAGCTACTATGTAACCCGCCCATAAGCGAACTCGGACTCAACTCAACGAGCTCAGGCGTTCGCATCCATAAGTGAACTCGGACTCAACTCAACGAGCTCGGATGCCTAGTTACATCTCACGAACTCGGACTCAACTCAACGAGTTCGGACGCTCGCATCCATAAGTGAACTCGGACTCAACTCAACGAGTTCGGATGCCCAAATATTCCAGTGACATGTCACTTGTATCCTAATCTATTCCTAAGGTTCAAACGGGCTTTTTTTCCTCGATCTCACATTTTCCGTCTTCCATGGAATATTGGAACCGATACTCAGTAGCAATTCATATTTATCAAGTAGTAAACATAATTTGCATATTACTCAACATTAACCACAAAGCATAATATTTCACGATTAAAAATCAGCATATCATATAATTAACATTAATAACTTAAAAATAACATTTATGCTACATTATTTACACATGAACTTACCTCGTATGCGAAAATGTCTCCTTTTACCATTTCGTCCACAACTTGGTATTTTCCCCATTTTAGCCCGAATTTCAGTTTTCCTTGCTAATCGAGCTTGGAAGCTTGAAAAACCTTAGCCATGGTTTCTCCTTGCTATATTCGGCCATGGGGTTGAAGATGAGCAAAATTGGCTTTTAATTTTGTATTTTAATTCATTTTACCCCTAAATGACCAAAATGCCCTTACTACTAAACTTTCCAAAAATTCCATCCATGTCCAATTTTTGTCCATAGACTTAGAAATTGGTAAAATTGCTATTTAAGACCTCCTAATTAATATTTCAAAACAATTTCATACTAGAAACTTCTAGAATGCAAGTTTTGCAAATTATTCGATTTAGTCCCTAATTTCAATTTAAGCACTTTATGCATAAAATTTCTTCACGAAATTTTCACACAATCATGCAATCATATCATAGACCTTAAAATAATCATAAAATAATTATTTCTATCTCGGATTTTGTGGTCAGGAAACCACTATTCCGACTAGGCCCAAAATTAGGATATTACACATTCGCTACATGCATTACGGAGGACCTTAATAGGGATTTAATGGCGGAATTTAAAGCAGAAGAGGTTGTAGTGGCGATGAAATCTATTGCCCCCTTAAAGCATCAGGAAGGGATGGCTATCCGGCATTATTTTATCAGAAATATTGGCATATTATTGGGGATGATGTTATTAAGTTATGTTTGGATGTGTTGAATGGCCAAAGAGATATGGGGGAAACTAACAGAACGAGTACTGTTCTTATTTCTAAAGTGAGCTCACCAACTTCAATGAGTCAATTTCGTCCCATCAGTTTGTGTAATTTTATTTACAAAATTATTTCGAAGGTGCTGGTTCATAGATTCCGATGGGTTTTGCACTATTGTATTGAGGATACCCAAGGGGCATTTTTTTCAAGAAGGCAAGTCACTGACAACATTCTTATAGCTTATGAAATTCTGCACTCATTCAAGAAACATAGAGGGACATCACAGAAAGGCTTTGCTTTAAAACTGGATATGAGCAAAGCGTATGATCTGGTTGAATGGGGATTTTTAGGAAAAATGATGCGCAGTATGGGCATCTGTAAAAAGTGGATTGCTTTAATTATGAAGTGCATATCTAGTGTAGTGTATACTGTGGTGATAAATGGTAGACATGGAGAGGAATTTCAGCCTCACAGAGGTTTAAGACAAGGAGATCCGCTCAGTTCGTACTTGTTTCTCATTTGCGCTGAAGGTTTTTCATGTTTGCTTGCACTTACGAAAGCAGAAGGGCGGATTTCGGCAACAAAGCTGGGTAGAGGTAATGTTTCGATGTCCCATCTATTTTTTGCTGATGACAGCATGCTATTTAGAGAGACGTCCACTGAAGGAGCATCTAATATAAAAAATATGACTATGGAATATGAAAGGATGTCGGGGCAGTTGGTCAATTTTGATAAATCTCTTATATATTTCAGTGGCAATGTTGGCGTTGATATACAGAACCAGGTGGGTAGAATTTTGGGGGTACGGATTTCTAATAACCCAAAACGGTATTTGAGGTTGCAAACTATGGTAGGACGTCAGAAAAAACACGCTTTTGTTGACATTAAAGAACGTTTTGCTAAACTGCTACATAACTAGAGTATGCGAGTCTTATCGACAGGGGGTAATGAGGTTTTTTAAAATCAGTTTTACAGGCGATACCGATTTATGCAATGTTCTATTTTAAATTACCGGTTTCCTTTTGTCAAGAGCTCGAGAGTTTAATGAACAAATTTTGGTGGCTTAGTTCTAAAACAAACAAAGGTATACATTGGTGTAAGTGGTGCGATATGTGTTTCCCTAAAGCGCAGGGAGGTATTGGCTTTAAAGATTTATCAAAGTTCAATTTGGCGTTGTTAGCAAAATAGGGGTGGAAAATTATTAGGCAGCCGGATTGTTTGTTTGCTCGAGTAATGAAAGCAAAATATTTCCCAAAACGGGATTTTATGAGTGCAGGATTAGGCTCTTACCCTTCATATACTTAGAGAAGTATTTAGGAAGCTCGGCATCTCCTTGAGGAGGGGCTCGGTTGGTGAATCGGGAATGGTGAGGCAGCTAATATATAGAATGATGCATGGTTTTCGGGACCTAGGTACGGGAGAGTTCAGGGTCAGAATATTGATATTAGGTATTCGAAAGTGTCAGACTTAATCGATAAAGAAACTACTACCTGGAAGCAAGACACAATTCGAGAGTTATTCGAAGAGGAACAGCTTGCAAATATCTTGCTGATCCCACTGGTGCATTGTGAACCAAAGGATGTCTTAATTTGGAGGGGTGACAACACAAGGGTGTATATAGTGAAGAGTGGATATAAATGGCAAATTACAACAGAGGGGCCCAAGTTACAAACTGATTATCCAGCCACACTTTTTACAAAACTATGGGGACTCCAAATACCAAGTAAAATAAAAATACATATGTGGCGAATAGCTAAGGATTACATCCCTACTTTATACAATCTAAGGGGTCGTAATTTGGTAGCTAATACAATCTGTTTAGTTTGTCAAGCAGTGGAGGAAACAATTAGTCACCTGTTCAGAGATTGCCCCTTCACGCAGCAGGTATTAAGGGGATGGGGGGCGTCAGTTTTAACATGCAATGAAGAATCTGATTGGAAGAAGTGGTTAGAAATAGAGTTCAATAATCTGAACATTGAAGCATGTAAAATCAGAGTTATTTCCTACTGGGCTATATGGTACAATCGTAATAAGATTTACCATGAGAGAGTTCATGAACAAGCTCCTGAGGTAGTTGGCTTTGTCAAAGCTTATTGCATAGAAATAAACGCGCTGGAGGTTTTGTTGAGGCAAGTACAAGTAGTGGACAGTTCTGAATGGAAACCTCCAGAGAACGGCACTATAAAAGTGAACTTCGACGCTTCATTCAACTACCATACAAGAAAATCTTGTTTAGGAGTTATAGCGAGAAATAATGAAGGACTAGTGATGGCAGCATGTACCTTTCCATGGGAGAATATCTCAGATCCGATCATGGCCGAGGCAAGGGCGTGTTTGCAAGCCATTACTATGGCTAAGGAAATAAGCTTCCAAGATATTTGTATTGAAGGTGATGCGCTAACTATAATCTGAAAGTTAAACTCTCCAGGGGAAGATAAATTTGAAATCAGCAGTCTAATTAGAGAAATCAAGGAAAGTACACCCAGATTCAGAAGAGTAAGATTTAGGCACATACCCAGGGTGGCGATGGAAGGACGGCGGCATGAAATCCCCCAATACTGGATAGAGGAGGTCCTGCGTGCGGTGGAAGGACTGGTGGATGGAGAAAGGAGAGGTAACGGAGAATGTGAAGAGATGGAGAGTTAAAGTCCGGACTTTGCTACACTTTGTTTTTCCGATGAACTCGTGCTTCCGACCGAGAAGAAGACTTCAATAGCTTTGATCCTATGCAATAATCGGTCTTTGTGAGTAACTGATACAAAGGAGATTTGGAGTTTAACGAAAGGGAAGATGAGCTTTCAGGTCTAATTTTGTTTAGCTTAGTTGTTTCATTTCCGTTTCCTTGTGGTTAAGAATGAGTTTCCTTTTCTTTTACTATTTTTTATTGTTTTATTTTTTTTTACTTTTGCGTTATTTAATGCACCGATTTGGTGCCATATAGGAAACAAACAGATGTAGGTTATTCTTTCTAGGTCTGATATGTTTATTTCTTCTCCGATCAATACAAGTATCAATTATAATTTCAAAAAAAAAATCATATTCTTCCATAAAATTTTAGAAAACTACATATATGCTTTTATGACAAAACTCTAAACTCTCCACCATTTTGCAAAGTAGTCCCCTTAATAGAAAGTTTATGCTTCAAGAGGTCCAAAAATGTAAAAATCATCAACAAAAAGTATGTAAATCAGTTACTTGTAAGAGGAATAAGTTGATGAAATTTTTGAAGCTCAAAACCCCTAACAATGGCTGAAAAATCAGTGGGAGAAGGAAGAATAAAAGAAAAAAAAAAGATGATAGCTAGGCTTAGGCATTATTTTATTACACATTATGTTCATCCATTTACCTAATGTTGACTTTTCAACATTTTTATCTCCCATGGCCGGCCAAGGTAAGATCTAAGGGTCTTTTTTCCCTCTAAAGACTCCAAATTAAGATTCATAACAATTTAACACCCTTAGCTATCAATTTAAGACTTTTGCACTTTACGTGATTTAGTCCTTTTTCGCAATTGGGCTTATAAACGTCAAAATTAACTCACCAAATTTTTCATACACTACTAATAACATGCTATGACTCAAAAATAATAATTAAATAATTTTTATAACTTTAGATTTGTGGTCTCGAGATCACTATTCCGACTAGCCCCAAAAATCGGGCTGTTACGCTCTCACATATTGAAGCCGATGCCATATCCCAGACATGGTCTTACACTGGCTCTCATCTATAGGTGCCGATGCCATGTCCGAGACATGGTCTTACACTAGCACTCATATAACCCTAGTACCATGGCATGAATATCTGACCTATTCCTACGGTTCAACCGGGGATTTCCCGTATCAATTTCATCATACATTGTTCATAGTCACATTCAAACATTTTATGCGATATCAATTATTCAATGCATGATAACAATAAAATTGTAATATTTACGCACAACTTACCTCAGTATACAAAATGTAGACGACTAATTGGATTTATTCCACTAGTTTGGCTGTCCCCTGGTCTATGTCCGGAATATGAAATTCTTGATCTAAAACTATAAAAATTCTTTTGTTTAATTATCACATTAATAAAAACATTCCACAATTCATACTTTGGCAAAATGATCATTTTGCCCTTAGACTTTTACAAAAATTACGATTTTACCCTTAGGCTCGTAAATCAATTTTTATCGAATTTCCTAATTAACCAAGCCTAGTCAAATATTTTTTTATACTTATAGCAACTTACCATTTCAATTATTCCATCCATTTACAACCTATTTTATCAACCTCACAAAATAGTCCCTTTAGGTGTTTCTCATGAACACCACTTTACAAAAGTTGTTTATTTAACCACCCTAACTCATTTTCTTCCATAAAGTTTCAACTAACAATATAAATGCTCTCCTAGCAAAACACTAAACTTTTACCATTTTGCAAAATAGTCCACTCATTAGCTAAATTAAGCTATAAAGGTCCTAAAAGTACAAAACCATAAAAAATAATCATCTAAATTAAGCTATAAAGGTCCCAAAAGTACAAAAACCATAAAAAATAATCATCTAAATCACTTAATTGCAAGGGTGAAGAGTGGCTAAAAATTTCAAGCTTTAAAAACCCATACTTTGTTGGTATTTTCAGTGGAGAGGAGGAAGGTGAAAAGATGTTATCACTTTCTCTTTATTTTATTTTATTTTATTTCTAGTCAAAATAGGTCACCAAATTCACCTAACCTTTGGAAATTTTTCATCTCTTTGTCTCGATGGTCGGCCAAGCCTGTCTTAAAGGTCTAATTGCTCTTTAAAGGTCCCTAATTATGGTTCTCTAGCTATTTAACACCTTTAACTAGCAAAACAAAACTTTCGCACTTTATGCGATTTAGTCCTTTTTCACAATTAAACATGCAATCGCTAAAATTATTTCACTAAAATTCTCATGCACTTATATAATCATGCTATAACACATATAATAATATAAAGATAATTTCTCTAACATCAGTTTAGTGGTTCCGAAATTACTATTCCGACTAGACTTAAAATTAGGCTATTACAATATCACTTAATATAAAAGAAAATTTCTAAATAAAAAGTGCTATCATTAAAAATTAATCTCTTAAAAAAATTAATTTTTCATTTAAGCTTAATAATATTAAAATAAATAAATAACCATCAACCGAGAAAGCGAGTAGCCCACGGTAACGGTAATTGCCTAATTAGTAACTGAAGAGGAGAAATGTGAATGCCTAATTTTTTTTTTTCATTTTTTCATTTTTGACTTTGACCTTTCATCTGCTTCTTCTTCTAGGGAAAGGGGGAGAAAGACGCCTCTTCTTAGCTCGAATCCCTCCAAATCTAAATCTAAATCCAAGTTCCTCTCCTCAATCTAATTGCATACCATACTGAAGTTAGAGTAACCATGTACGTTGAACATGCCTTCTCGATATCTGACGAGGATATCATGATGGACACTCCCCACGCCATTAACAATCGGCCTCCGTACAAGGAGATCGGCCTCGCTGTCGCTCTTCTCGTCTTTGGCACCCTTGGGATCATCCTGGGTATTTTCATGGCCGTCAACAAAGTCGGCGGTGACCGCGCCCATGGTTCTGTTTCTTTCTTAAAAGATAAATTGAATTTTATTCAAGCTAGGCCAATTAGCTGATCTCTGGGTTACGATTTGTTTCCTTCAGGGCTTTTCTTTGCAATACTCGGATCCATTTTGTTCATTCCAGGCTTCTATTATACAAGGATTGCATATTATGCATTTAAGGGATACAAAGGCTTCTCCTTCTCCAACATTCCCCCTGTCTAGAGCCCTTCTCCTTCAACTCCTCTGGCCTATGTACAGATCCTCTTTCATTTATTTACTTTCTTTTGAATGTTTTGTACCTGCGGACTCCAGTTCTTTTCTTGACTTCACTTTTGTATGTTATTTGTTTCATAGTGCAATTCTGACCAGTATTCCTGTTTGTTGTGGTTGTTTTATGACATAATATCTAATCTTTCCATTTACTGTTTCTTAATATTACCAATCAGTCTCAATGTTTATTTCTTTAACCCAGCTATCTCTTAAGGCTTACCTTACCCTGTGCAGTTATATTGATCTCATGTACTTGAAGAAGTCCTTTCATTAATAGTTTTAGCATATGTTATTAGCTAGAGGTTGTCATTGTTTGAAAGAATAGATGGAGAGGTTATGAAGGATTGTATTTGCTCTGCTTGTGTGATTAGTGCATGTAATTCGGCAGCATGTTTGACTTTTTTATCTGTTTTTTTTACCACACTGTTGTATGATTCGGTGATATGTGCAATAACAAGTTAAATATGTATACTTTCATGTAAAGGATCAGTGGGCATGTGGTGTGGTTTACGACAGTGAACAACAGCAATAGAAAGAGTTAGGGCTGAAACATGAATAGAAAGTTGGAACTAGAAAACGTAGGGTTATAGAAAACCTGTAATTTCTTTATATTAATTCAAAGAAACTAATATGAATAATAATGTTGTCTGTAAAGCTTACAACTAATTTATATAGGCTTTCTTTCTTGCAAGTAAATTTACTGGCTTTCTTGCAAATAGAGTTTTAGATAACTAATAACCTTAGCTGTCCATAATATACCTAATACTTAATAAATAAATTTGAAATGATAAAATATTAAAAAGCTCCCATGTCTCCCCAGCTTCAGCGTGTAAAACTCAACTCCAATGAGAAAACTTTCACTGCTTCAACATAAATTTCTCAATCAATTCCAACTCATACTCATCTTAAAAATGTGTTGGTTAAAATGCTTCTGTTGCTTTTCATTTGTTAAATTGATGCATAATTGCTCAAAGTTGGTTGTCTTAAAACTCTCAAATACATCAAAATATAAAGAACACTGATCAAGGAATTTGATTCTATATCTTGATCAATAGCAATATTTATTTTCCACAAGCAAGTCAAATAATTTTGAATAAACAAATTTGGCTAAAGCATCTCTACTAGGAGTTTATGAGCATTTGAATCCAGTGATTTTAAGTGGTCTCATCACGAGTCACAAGAACACATTTACTTAAGGACTCTCTTCTATAGTCTTCTCGGCGCATGTAAAAAGTTATACAGCACCTTTTAGATGGACCCAAGATTTATCATCCTTTGGTTCAAAAGCATCTGTTTCTTGTCCCTTAGCAAACTCAATATATCCTAAATGTAGAATTGCAACTCCACATTCTCCCCTTTGTTCAAATTGAATTTTAATTAGTTTTCCAAAACGGCTTGAGTTGTCTTTGATAGTCTTTGCATTGCCAAATGTTTCTAGAACAGGATTAGATTCCAAGATCTTCTGCACCACACCTTGTTCCTCCGCATTTTTAACTCTTCCTCCCACATAGGCTAGATAGCGTATCTTTGTATGCTCTGTTTTACCTACGCCACATGACTTTTGATTCATATAAATTTGAGGTAATGGTTCTTTCCAAAGCTTGTTGCATGCTTTCTGTAATAGCCAAGTCTTGAGTTGGAAATAGAGAATTAAAAAGGTTCTTAATGATCATAATTATTATTTAAGAAACTATAACATTAACCATAAGGAACTTGTTTGAAGTAATAAATTTGTTTAATTCAAACAGCCTAGAATTGTATTGGTTGAAATAACCCTTGCCTTTGTTATCATCACTATACAACTCCAAAAACCCTATAAAAAGGGCTTTTCCAATGATAAGCCTTTCTATCTTAAGCTATTGCTGGAAAGATCATCTCAATGATGGTACAAATTATATCATCATTGAGAAAAAAATCTCTCTTTTCATTAGTAACCTGAGCTTTAGTTGAGTTCCCATTATTAGTAGTTGACTCATCTCTAGATTAATGCACTGAAAGCTTTGGCTTCAATATCAAACCCCTTGTTAGTGTCAGCCTATATTGCAACAGGGATTGATAATGAAGAGCTAGTTGAAAATGTTGAAAGATCCCTAGCATCTGTTGTAAATAGAGAGAATACAATGCCATCTCCTACGATACATGGCATGTTTGGGAAATCCAAACACCCTTCTTTCACGTACAAATTTTGCAAACTCAAAGTCACTTTACCTATAACCTGCATCCTAACTTATATCTAACCCAAAATTCTTTGGATACATTCATCAAGATTTAAATGAAGTTGCTTTTTGCATAATCAAATTCAAAGGTAGAATCATCGTCAAGTTTATTTTTTTGGAGAAACAAGTTTGAAAACCCCAAGCATAAAGACAACCATCAGGAGAAGTAAGTACGAAGCTGCATCCATAAATGCTTCCAAGTTTAGCAAGATCAAACAAACATGGCCATTCAACATATAAACACTTACAACGTTTAAAGTAGCTTTTACAACTGTTGCATGTTTTGAAATATTTAGTTGTCTACCCACCACACTCAGGATTTGCTTAAACTTGCTTGGCATTTCTAACCACTCATAAAGGCCATTTGGAGTCTTAAAAGTTGTCTTCCATTCATCAAAACTTCTCAACCTATTGTGGTGATAATCACTTGTCACATTGAGAGCTCCATAGAGTCAACTACTTGATCAAGAATGTCATTCACCCAAGGTGTTCCCACAAGAATATAATCCACATCCATAGTAACATAACACAAGCCATGATCATCTATGTGAGGCCACTTTTTACAGAATGCTTCCATCTCTTGGATTTGATGTTGAATATGGTGAAGGTAGCACATCATTTTGGGGCATTAACTAGGATCTTGATCACCCCTCAAGGGAGCATCTATTACAATAACTAATTTGGTTTCATCATGGGTCATGTCGAACATACTAGGATCTCAAATTCTTTTTGGCTGAAATATGAGTTAGTTTTGTGCTGATCCGTAACTTCTTCAAAATCCTTCGCATGAGCACTCAATGTCTTTAATAGTGAAGATCGTTGGCTAAGTGCATCTACCGCAAGGCTTGACTCCTCTTTGCCTTCCATTGTTGTTGTCAATTCATTATGAACAATCAAGGGCTCTCTCTAAGCTGTATATATATTCTTCAGTTTCTTCCTGATTCTCATCATAAATATGGCTAATAGTTCATATTCTTGCCAAGAAATCAGCACATCCAACCATGGCCTAAAAGAAAACCCTAATATAAACCCTAGGATCTAATTATGCTTTGATGCCAAAAATTGGTTTGATTTAGGGGAGAAAACAACAACAATAGAAAGATTTAGGGCTGAAAAATGAGTAGAAAGAAGTTGGAACTCTAGAAAATGTAGGGTTACTGAAAACCTTTAGTTTATTTGTAAGAAAATAATTAGAATAATAGTAGTGTTCGTTGTAAAGCTTGCAACATATTTATATAGGCTTTTCCCCTTGCAAGTAAAGTTACTAGGCTTTCTTGCAAATTAAGTTTTATTCCTAGCCTTTAGGTCTGAACCCTAACAGTAACTAATAACCCGTGCTGTAATATATCTAATACTTAATTAAAAGCTCCTGCATCAGCATAGATCACTTTGACGTGTTGCTTTAATGTGAATTCACTCAGTATACTCGAAGTAGTGATGCTTTAAAGAGCCTCTTGTTTCATTGAAAAAGCAGGTAGGCCAGGATGCCAAATGGGAATGATTGTACCAACATGTCATGTGAATCTTCTCGTGAGCCTAAAGGAACTAATAGATTCTTGAAATTTTGAAGTTCATTTGTGAATAGTTTCATCTTTCTTTTTCATCTTTTTTGGGAGAATTTTATAGGAAGTCATTGAATCAAAGTAGGAACCTTGTTTACTCTTACAATAGGGATGTAATGCAACTGTAATAAAGTTTGCCCTTCTGAAATTCTCATTGACTTTCATGAATAGATAGTAATTGTCCTGAATTTTTTTTATTTAAATTTTTTTCTGGATTTTTCTCATAAGTACTAAAATACACTTGTGAGCTTAATGCACTGATTGAAGTCCTTGCCTTGAGGAACTCCGACTATCTGCCTCAAAGGTCACTTGACTAGAGCTGTTCTGTAATTTCATAACAATTTGCTATCTGAGAAACCAAATTTATCATCAATTATGAATTCTTAGTTGGTTTTCTTCCCTCATAGTTTACTTGCATGCCATTAACTATTTGCACAAATGCAATTCTTCTTGGGTTCTTGGTAGACAGAAGTTTTAGATGACTTGAAGGGTTATGAGGCTTATAAACATGATTTCTCTCATGTTTGTGGGGGACTTGTACACCATTTGGTGTAATCTTTCCTGTAAACGTAATGTCAGATACCGCAATTCCAATCAATATTTAGCATTGAGTCCAAAAACCTGAAGTAAGCTCGAGTTATTTTGCTTTCTTTTGAGCAAGGATAGCAACCATGACATGAAAACATTACCTAATCCTAGCGTTAATTCTGTCAACTGTCATCTACAAAAAAAGCTGCATTTCCCTTGCCACAGTCTACCACATCTCATATAATTGTACTGTAATTAAATTAGTGCTGAGTTTTCAATCAGTGGTTAATCTCAGTATTCTAATTATATCCTTTTTTGAGCGATCTGCTGATGCAGAAGACACTATTGGTCTGCTTCAGATGAATTATCAACCACTTTTTGGTATTCACTAGAGAGTAGACAGGTAGCATCACTTGTACTATATGATCATCTGTTGGAGCTTTCCACCAGTTTGTTACATTCAGGTTGAATTAGTTTCAGATATGCTTTAGTGTGAATGTCCAAACTGTTTTGATATAACATTATCAGAGTATTAGTCATTGTCATATTTGGTCTTTAACTAGAATGTGATTATTATCATTTCTCATTTTGCATGTTTTTCCACTAGAATCATGTCCTCCCTCTTTGTAGATGAGGGTTTAGTGGAGGTAGTATTCTTGGTGCAAGAAGTAGTCCCTGACTATATAGTATCCTTTGTTGCTTTGGAATTTGATGGGTTGGAACAACCTTGTATGTCAATATGATAGTTGCAATCGTGCAGGGGAGTTTGGTAGGAGATGTATTGTAGACGAACACTCATGGGTAGCTTATTTAATGTTGGAAAGTAAGTGACTATTGCAAACCCATTGAATAATGGAATAACGATGCAGTGTATGGAATGATGAATTCATGCAGGTTATGGTATAGGCTTGTTCCCTCGTAGTTCTTTTCTACTGGGAACCATGGACATGGTGAGATAAAAGATGACTAGAGGGTGAGGAAGGTCAGATTGTGAATGTGGTGCCCGGTTCAGAACTTTGTTTAATTTTATCAAATTGGACCGTCTGAAAGGTGAATAAATGGTTAGATGGGCTGGTAGAGTTGGATGAGATGGGCTTGAACGATTTAAAATTAGATGAGTAGGAGGATTGAAAATATGTTAAATACGTTTATTAATAGAGGGGGTATTTCATAGATCTGAAAATGAATTTTTTAACATTTAAAACATTGATAATTATTTTATTTTTTTCTTATGAAATTTTCAACAAAAAAAGTATTTAATAGGATAGATAGATAGATATTTAATGCAGAAAATACTAAGTTTTTTTTATTAAAAAAATAAAAAAATTATATTCTTCTAAAAAATTGATATATTCAGATTACCATAATTTTTTTATGCAAAATTACTCAAAATAATATAAAATATTATATAAATAAGATTAAGATTAAGAGATAAATAGTTTTTTTGTATTAGTATTTGTTTTTATTAAATAAAATAATTATATCCAGTACTTATATTTTATAGTCTATCAAATAATTTTTTAATATAAATTCAGTACTTATAAAATTTAGTAATAAAATTTCAGTATTTAATATTTTAGTACTTAAATTTTTAGTTTATCAAAAACACCTTAATGTAAAATAATATTAAGGTGGTTTTATTTTATTAAAAAATTGAAATATATTATCTTCTTCTAAAGAAATAAGACATTTAAATTATTATATTTATCTTTTATCTAAAACTATCCAAAATAATTATATTAATAAGATAAAAATTGAGAAATAAATATTTTTTACAAGTAATATTTACTTTTATCAAACAAGATGTTATATTTTGCAATTTACCAAAATTTTTTAATATAAATTTAATACTTTAAAATTAGTAATAAAAATTCAGTACTTAATTTTTTGTTAGTTAATTTTTAGTTTATCAAACTAACACCTAACTTAATTCCATATATAATATTTTTTCCCTCCAACAAAATAGTTCTCATACTTTTATAAAAAAAAGGAAAAAGAAAATATTAATTCACGAATTGGCCCATGAAGTTTACTCTTTTCTCATTTTAGTACCTAAATTTTCTTTGACCCAATTAGGTATATGCATTAGTTATGGTTTTAGTTCATTTTGTAAAAGATATTAAAAAAAAAAAACATTTGACACTTTTGGCCAATAAATAGTGTGACTTAGCATATTTTGATTAATGAAAAAAAATTCCACTTGACAATTTTAATAAAATATAAACAATTCCTTTATAGTAGATATAAACCTTAAAAACTTATAAAAAATAAATATATAAATGTCAGAAAAATACATAAAATGCAAGTATATATATATCAATTACAAATAGAAAACAAATCAATTTTCCACTTTCTAAACACATTCAACCATTATACCAATATGCCTCAAATGGCACTGCATTTCAAATAACATTTACTTAAATATATCATGACAACCACCAATGCATATACCACATTGTAACATTCAATCAACTTTACAAATAACCAAAACAATCGTATTAACTATTAACCATCCATTTAGTATCTTACCAAATAACACATCTTTTGAAATAACCCATTATATCAATCATTTTAATCATTCTTGAGCTTCAATCTAAACGTACTATAATGCCATCAAATATAGTTGTATACATAACATACAAGCATTCAAAATTCAAGCACCCCAAAAACTATCCTTTTTCTTGATTCAAAAACACGAACACTTCAATTAAACATACATATGTATACTTTCAAACAAACATTACTAAGGACCATTTCATCATCTTTCCAAAATCATCATTTAAACATTTAATATCCACTATCCGATCCAATCGCAGGACACAGATACCAAGTGTCACAAGAACAAGGCTTGTTTTATTTAACAATATTTTAACTAATTAGTTAGACCAAGTCGAGATTTAAATGTAACCCCTACTATAACTTGTACTGTGCATAAATAAAAAAAATTTATTTTTACATAGTTGGTGCCTTATTAAGCTTAACATTTAGTTACAGATTTACATCTAGACTTTATTACAAAAATAACCAATTTTAACCCCGAGGTGTGGCCTCTAAGGGTGCCCCTTTATATACATGAAACAACTTCACCCATCTCTTGAAACTGGAGGTGTCTAATTTGAGCCCTCCACTAAAATTTTTGAGACATCATCTATCTTCCATGGAAGTAGAAAACATGATGAGTTCAGGAGAACTTAGTGAGATCCTATACATTGGTTTTCTTGGAAATTAGGGAACATAAAATCTTAAGCACAAACGAGAAACTCTCTAGAACTCGTAGGAAGATTCGTAATTTTTCTGGCGTTGCCATTGACATTGTTTTCTCCGAACGAAATATCAATAGGCATTACCACCTGCCAAAATAGTCTTCAAAATAATGCTTCCATATGGGTCTTAACCCTGTTTGTCATCATTCCAAACTTCCCTTGAACTCGACATGACATGCCTCATCATGGATTTCCCATAGTTTCCAAAATGAGTTGGGAAAACTTACTGATATTATAACTGAGGCCTCATCATTGTTGCGAATCCCTTCCTTGATCCTTTTGACCCACCTTGATCTCCATACAGATTTTTCATACTACTTTAGTGAAAATCTACTTTTTGACTTGACCTATTCCTGATCACCTTTCTGGATGAGGTCTCTTTCTATCATCCATATTCGCGGACTCAATAAGTTATTGGCTGAATGAATCAATACCCTTTTTTTCCCTAGTGGACTCGCAACTGCAATGTAACCCACATTACCCACAGAGTGCTTACTCTCCTGAGCCCAATCTTCTTAAGATGAACTTATTGACAGTCCCCAACAAACTATTCCTACCCAAGTATTCTTGACAGTCTCCACCTATGTTAGTCCTACAATGTCTTACCCTATCATCCTCTTTTTCAGTAGACCATTGGAAGAATTACCGCTCCAATTGTTTAGCTTAGATTTTGCCTGGTTGACTCACTTATTATACTCAATGTTATATTACTCACTGAACACTGACGGGTATCTTTACCTTGAATAGAGTACCCTTTCTATTTCCTTTGCCTTGGTAAGACCACACATATATACTCTGGTCCTCTTCTGTCACAATTTGGCAGGTTCCTTTATTAACAAGTTTATTCACATTCTCATATACTTCTACTAGTTATTCCCCTCTCCATAGCTTGGCAGATTCTCTTTTTATCCCATTTACATGTGTTCTCAGATGTGCCATAATCATCCAACTATATTCCTCTCTACACGAGTCTTACAACGATCTCTCTTTTCTTGCTCTATCAGTTCCCTAGTTCATCATTTTGGTAGACTTTATCTGACGAACCCAACTATGGTCTTACACGGTATATTCCATGTTTAAGGTCTTGGCAGATTCCTATGTTGCCATAGTCGAGTTATGATCTTAAACAATATACTCCATGTTTAAAGTCTTGGTGGACTTTCGATTTCGAGGAATCAATAAACCTCTTTCGAGATGTCGCCTTAAAGGACTTATAAATCATTTCCATGTTGCCTCGAAGGACCTATTGATAATCGTTATCGCAGTGTTGCTTCATAGAGTCGATAGATCGTTGTCACATTGTCACTTTAGCGAGCCATTCGATAATTGCCATTGCGGTGTCATTCTATAGAGTCAATAGGCCATCGTCACAGTGCCGTTTGAGCGAACCAATCAATACCATTCCGCAATGAGACCCAATCTCCATTTAGTCCGCCTATTCCTCTTTTTCACGAACTATTCCTATCTTCAACTACCTCATCATGATACTTCCCTCCATACCCCGTATATCATACACATTACATGCATGTATTCATTAGCATGTAGTACGCCACCCATTAAGACTTTAATTCACAACTAAATAAACACCCAATATATGTATATACAAGCGTACCCAGTCACCATGTTCAAACACAACCACGGGTTCAGATAGCACAAAATAGACATAGACACATATCAATCAGTAGTTCAACATCATCGAACATTCAGAGATGGAGTATAGAAACTCATATTGCTTTTTTAATCCTAGTTAGTTTAGCTTGTCCAATTGCCAGATCCTCTTTCATCCTATCAACTAAGCATGACAACCATTTATCAAATAATTCAAAGATATTCAACTTTAAACCTAGAGCTTAGTTTATGGAAACTTAATAAGAGTTCTAGCCCTCATTTTCTCAAAATCTCAAGCACATAAAAGTTAAAAAAAACTTACCAATTTCTCAATTTCTTTACATCCAGACTTTAGTTCTCACAACATCAGCTCCATGAAGAGCTCTATTAAGTTCTTCTCTTCTTCAGAACAGTCAAAGAAGACAATACAAGTAAGATGAAAATTTTGGTAGACAAAATTGAAGAGGAACTTTCTTTTGTAAGAATGTCCACCTTTCACCTATATATACAACTCCCATACACGGTCTCCTAATCTCTTTTAGCCAATCATCGGTAATTATTATGTCTCCCACTTTGGGACCAACTGATTCCATTCTAACCAAACTAGAATTAAAATTTAGTTATTTCATAGGTAGATACAAGACTTTCCAAAAATTTCCAATAGAACCTGCCAACTCTTTACTTTGCTCAATTAACTCCAAAAACTTCTTTAAATTTGGGTCCTTAAGAAAACCCAATTGCGTGACAAAAGACATAAACACTTATTCACAACCAAGCCTATATACATGCCACATAACTGAGTAGAACGATTTGAGAATCTACTGAGACTGAAGCTGGATAGTATGAGTTTTGGGGATGCTTTGATAGATGCGTTTTGTAAAATTCAAACTATAGAAAACAGAAAGCGAAATAGAGTAAGTTTTAAGTAAGCTTAGTAAGTTCTTTGTTTAAAATGTACTATAACTTACCTTGGAATAAAAAAAATACGTAAATATAATCAATTTACATGATATTTTCAAAATCTGACATAACATTTCACAAGAGGTAAGTCAGTCCATCATAATACTATATAGCAAAATATTTAAAATTTTCATTTCATTCAATTCTGTCCATTTGTTCAAGTCTAAAGCATACAATCGAATAATTCATTTATTTTACTTAATCAGAATAGTCGATGAACATTAGCAAAAAGGTTTGGATTGTTGGGTATCTACATCACACCAGAGAGCATCATAATTCTATACATATTCATCGTAATGCAAACAGAGGCATTGAAGTGCAGATAGAGGCACCTAAGTCTAAACTCGTACAAACGTGCAACTAACCCTATTGGCATGCCAATTGTATCCTAATCGTTTACTAAGTTAAAACGAGCATTTCTATAGAATTCAAAACATTTACATTGCCGTAGCATTTTCATAAATCAAAAAATATGTCATAACAGATCATATCAATTCAAAATTCCACATGATTTATAATTATCACATACGCATAACTTTACAATTTAGTTCAAAATTCACATTTTGTATCATTTAACAAGTAATTAAAAATATATTATACATACAAACATTTACAACACAAATGATTATCCACTAAAACATACACATACAAATGAACTTACCTAATATATTCAACTAGCGAGTTGAATTGTAGGGATTATTCATCAATTTTCCTTTTTCCTGATTATTCTTTGATCGATCCAACTCTTGATTTATATGATGATTAGTTTCACATTATCAATTCCAAATACCTTATAAACACTCAATGAAAAGTATATGACCTTTTAATTTCATTTTACACAATTTACCTAAAGTTTCATATTTTATTCAATTTAGTTCCTAAACTAAAACTTTCACATCTTTCACATTTAAGCCATGTTTTACTGTCCGATTTCAATTTTATCATTTTATAACCCTATAGAATAAAAAAGTTTTAAAATTTTCATGTAAATTTCAGCATTATTACATTTTAGTCCTTAAACTCAACTGACAAAAACCATTTTACAAATTAGTCTTAGATCATTTCTAAGCTTACAAATCTACCAGTAACATAAAAAATCATCAATTGCAACATTCTAAAACTTTAACAGTTTTGCAATTTAGTACCCGAGGTAGCTATATTAAGCTACAATGATCTAAAAAACATAAAATTTACAAAAAAGATAAGCCTGGTTTACATACCATGCAATGAAGAGAAGCTTGGTTGAATTCTTCAAGATTTGGCAATGGCAAATTCGGGAGAAAAGAAAATGAAGAAGGTGATGCCTTTTTTTTATTTTACTAATGTTTTAACATATATATTTATTTAATTACTACAAAATTATTAACATATAATTAATTAGAAACTAGCACTTACTGTCCAGTGCAATGAAATATGGCCTATTTGCCACATAAATCCCTAAACCAATTCTATTTAAGCCTTTTAGCTAAAAAATATTCATTAGCGATTAATTTTTGCGATTTTTACGATTTAGTCATTGTACCTTAATTAACCACGAATTCAACAAAATTACTAAACTAAAATTCAATTCACTTATACAATAACTCCTTAAATATTTAATAAAAATATTTATGAGTTTGCTTTATAAAAACAAAGCCTCAATACCTCATTTTCTGACACCATTGACTTTAGGGTCAAAATATCTGCACCTTAACTACTAACCGTTTAGTAAAATTTCTAGATTGAAATTCCATATAGCATTGAAATAAACTCGTAAATGTTAAATAATGTTATTTATTGAATCGCTAAAAAGAAAACGAGGTTTCAAAACCACCATTTTTGATACCACTAAAAATTGGGTTGTTACATATTTGCTTCTTTTGGAACACCAAAAGTCTGGTGGATGTAATAAAGAATTTCATCAATTTTCCTGAGAACATCAGTTGAGGAAGGAGGCAATGAGGTTTCATCTTCTTTCCGTGGCTCATCGACAATCTCGATCGACGAATTCGATGTCCCACTCAATTTCTTTCGAGTAGTCATCATCACTCTTTCCTTGAAAACAAAACAAAGAAAGAGAAAGATGATAGTAATGATGGAATACCAATAGTTAAATGAGAGTGAGGCACCCAACTTTTAAAAGATGCTAGTTGAGTAGCAAAATACCTCTTTCAATGCAAACCTTAAAAAAAGAAGAAAAAGTTTAAATGTAAACAAAATTCCTTCCCAAAATATATCATCTGTGGAAAATTTGGAAGGAAGGAAAATAAAAATAATAAAAATAAAATCTTATATGCGGCATAGCCCAAAAGAGCCTCTAAAGCTCGAGTTGCGTCGAGACTCTTTAAAAAAAATGTTTGCAAGCTATTTTTCTGTCAAAATATATTTCAACTCAACTATTTTGTTTTCAACTAACTCTTGGATAAAATGATGACCAATGCCAATATGTTTTGTGCAAGAATGCAACATGTGATTTTTGGATATTTTGATTGTGTTAGTATTATCATAATAAATCGTTAGAAATGAGTTGGGACATTATAATCTTGGAGCATCTGCTTCATTCAAATAAGTTGAGTGCAACAACTTCTTTCCACGATATATTTAGCTTCGGCTATTGAAAGAGCAATATAATTCTATTTTTTGCTATGCCACGACACCAAATTATTACTTAAAAAGAAACACTCGAAAGAGGTACTTTTACGGTCATTTATAGTTTCAACCAAATTCTCGTCACAATACATAACTGTGCCATACTTATGTCTTTGGTACCATAACCCATAGTCGATTGTACCTTTGATGTATTTAACAATCTGTTTTGTCGCTTTGAGATGTGACTCCTTCGGATTACCTTGGTAATGAACACACAAACCCACATTCTGACAGATATTTGACCTACTTGCTGTCAAGTAAAGTAAGCACGCACCAACTTTCGGGTTCTTATCTATATCAAAGTATACAGGTCACACATACATAGTCCATCATCCACTCACGATTAAGGGATGCCATACTATAAACGTCACAAGTGAATAAATATATAAGTGGATTTAGGATCTATTCTATTTAGGTCCTGTCTGATTTACTGCCAGTACAATTAGTCACGTTTATGTCTATTGTAACACCTTGACCTACCATCAAATGTAGTAGTTAATTCAGGTCAACTTCGCATTTAAGGTGCTTGTCTTTTAGGAAATTTAGGATTTTATATTTCTTTTTCGATACTTATGATTTAGGTTTAAATATTGATAAAATAAGTGTTTTTTAACACATTCTATAAGTGCTGTGACCTAATAGGACGACACGTGCGTTTGGTTGTGTAATATGTTTAATTGAGTGTGTAGGATGAAGATTAAATTCCCAATTGACATGGAAGTAAGGGACGAGTGATGGATAAGCTTTTCGAGATATTAAAACATAAAATGAATGACACAAGGCAAAAATTGTGTGTCATGTCTCACCCTAGACATGGTGTGGCATGACATAGGTTGACGTGCTGCCCAAATATATCGAGGCTATTTTCGTCTGTGCATTGTCTGCCGTAATTTGGTGTAGCAGATTAAACTAGTTTTCACACATTGGGAGCTTGAATATAAGAATTTTCATTATTTTCCAATTATGTTTTTGTGGTTTAGTTTGAATTCAATAAAAAATGTAATTTGAGTTTTTTATTGACCTCAGGGACCGAATAAGTCCTAAAGGTGAGCTAATGTACTTAATGAGTGAGCAGGAGAACATATAAGGGCATAAAACTCAATAATGGTCACTGTGTTGCAACATGGGGAGTTTGATGCTTCAACATAGGGAGCAGAATGCAAGAACTTTGAGATTGCCTTTGGTGTTGCGACACACCCTTCAAGCTACCCTAAATCTGAGCATACTGCCTTCGATGTCGCGACAAAAGCATGACGGTGTTGCGACAAAAGCACGATGGTCTCGCGACATCAGTCTTGTACGGGAAGTACTTATGAGCTAGGGGCGTTTTGGTTCACACAATCAAAATTTAAACACGAAAGCATCAGCTGACCTAGGCTTGAGGATGACAACAATCCTAACTCTATAAATAGGCTCTTAAACATTGATTGGGGGAGAACTGTAGATATTCTTAATTCTTCCCTATAATTTAGTTTTTGGTCTTAAGAAATAGAGGTAGATTTCTTATAACATTCTAGGGTTTAGATTTCTTTTTAGTTATGTTCGATTTGCGTTCTTCGGAGAACTTGCTTTGTAAATGCAATCAAATGTTAGAAGATTATTGTACTTCAATCAAATAAAAACATGATTCTCTAAACACTCTAATCTTGATTTATTCTTCATGCCTATCTTTATTGTCAAGTTTGTAATGTTTATAGATTCCATGAGGAACTAATCCTCTTATGGGATTAGCAAGTGGAGATGTGATTAACTAATATTTATGTAAGATTTTCTTAGCAGATCAGTTTTTTGGGAAAAGGGAGAACTTAAATCCTAGGCTTGACAACCCGAGGAAGTCATTTAGGTGTGAATTAACCCAAAATTGGTATGACTTATCCATGAACACCTCAGCCCTGTACTAGTTTGGATTGTGAGATCGAGAGATAAGTAGTTATTTGTCACTCGTTAGTTTAGGGGAAGATCAATAGATCCTACTAGGGTAACTACTAGTTGATTGAATAGAAACTTGGAATAGGAATTAGTTATAATCACCAAAACGAGCTAATCACCCATGTTTAGGTTCAGTTAAGTTTATAAGTTAAGTTTTCCGAAGTCTACTTTATTTATGCATATTTTATGTCTTCATTTATAAAAATCCAAAACTTCTTCTTTACATTTCATCGTTCTATAATTTATTTAAACTAATTAATTTTATTTGAGTTTAGGTTAACATTAGTTTTGTACTCGCCTCCCTTGGGTACGATCCTCGAAGTACTTACCTACTTTGTTGTAAACTATATTATAACCTGACTCGTATACTTACGGACATCGCTTCAATTCTTTATCTTTTTTTGTAGTATTCATACTTTGGACGTTAGTACGTCCGAAGGCGATGAAGTTGTTGGTGCTATTGCTGGGGAGGCAATGTTACTAAATTGATTTTAATTTTTGCATTTAATAGAGTAATTAGAAAATTTTTAAATTATAGATACGATTTGTATTCTTATTTTTATTAATTTATTTTACTAACTCCTTGTCTTTGCTAGTCACAGTATATGCCTTAGAGGGGAGGAACACTTATTTAGTCATTTACTGATCCATAGAGAGTACTCGAAAAAATCATTTAAACATAGATGAAACTGATTAGATGTGGTTTAACGATGAGATGATCTTTTGTGATGAAATATATGAGGAGGGAGTATATGAAGAATGTGAGATTATGGAAAATAAAAAATTATTCATGATAAAGCTAAGACAACGTGAAAACGAAGCCTCAACGCACCAGTGGAGTGATGACTAAGGTGCTGATATAGTTAAACATCTACAAGAGTTCACTGGTATTTCATATGAGGCACATGAAGAAGATCATGACATGCTCGAATATTAAGACAAGCTTACCTATGATTTGTATAAAATGTCTTCACGTAAAACTAACAAGAGGGCCAATTATGAGGTATTATAAAACATGTCAGACATGATGACTGTAACATCCCGAAATAGGGCCTAAACGGAATAGTGGTTTCAAAACCAGAAATCTGAGGTAGAAAAATTTATTTTATTATTATTTTCAGGTTCATGATATGATTGCATGATTGTGTGAAAATTTCGTGATGAAATTCTATGCATAAAGTGCTTAAGTTGAGATTAGGGACTAAATCGAATAATTTGCAAAACTTGCATTCTAGAAGTTTTTAGTATGAAATTGCTTTGAAATATTAATTAGGAGGGTTTAAATAACAATTTGACCAATTTCTAAGTTCATGGACAAAATAGGACATGGATGGAATTTTTGAAAGTTTAATAAGGAAGGGCATTTTGGTCATTTGGATATTAAATGAAATAAAAAGGGAAAAATAACACAAAATTCATCATCTTCTTCATTAGCACGAAATTTCAAGGGTTCTCCATAGCTAGGGTTTTTTTCAAGCTTTCAAGCTCCATAGTAAGTGATTCCAAGCCCCGTTTTTAATGTTCTTTACGTTTTCGCAGTCCCGGTAGCTCGATAAAGCTTATGCTAGCAATAATTTAAGTTAGGGTTCATATTTGGAAAAATACCCATAGGTGAAAAGTGTTTATTTTGATGTTTTATGACAGAATATGAGGTTTTAAATTATGTTAGACAACTTGTGCTACTCGGTTTTAAGTGAAAACGAGTAAAAGGGCTTAATCGGTAAAAATACCTAATAGTCATAAGTACATGTTAGAGTGTGAATTTGATGTTGTCATAGAAGGGAAAAATGATCAGCATGTCATAAAACATAAGAAAATAGGATGAAGTTTAAATTACGAGCCTTGGGGAAAAAGTGCAAATATGTGAAAGTTTAGGGGCAAAAATGTAATTTTGCCAAAGTTTGGGTCAAGGACTGTTTTGATAAATGTGAATATTAAATAAGTTAAATTTGCTATTATAGATCAAGAAGAGCGAAATTCGGGAGTAGATCGGGGAAAAGAAAAAGTAAAGGACTAAATTGTAAAGTTTAGTCACATTTTGTATCGAGGTAAGTTTACAGTAAATAAATACAATATTATTTTATTTTACATTATTATTTTCAATTTCCAGCATTTATATACTTATTTTCTTTGAATATTTAAAGTTGAATTAAAGGCGAAGTGACAGAGAAAAAACATTAGGAAGCCCCGTTTGAACCTTAGGAATGTTAGGATATTAGGGTTGACAAGACAGGACAGGACAAAAATGAGCCATGTAAGTCCATATCAGTTATATGGCTTTGGAGAAAGGAATGAGCCATGTAAGCCCATATTATATATATAGATATATATATATGGCATTGGAGACAGGAATAATTCATGTAAGTCCATGTCGAAGACATGGCATTGGCAGGATATTGATAGACAGGAACGACCCTAGTATCCTTAGTATTCCGAGTGGTTCAACAGGTCATTGTACACGTTAAATTATAGTGAATTATCAGCAAAAGGAAAGGTAGATTATATTTATGAATAGTGAAAGGTCAGGTAAGAAAGAAGGTAAGTGAGTAAAGAAGAAGGTAGAAAATGAGAAGTAAAGAAAGCTTATGAGGCTAGGTGACATTATGTATAATTATTCATTATGTTGAATGTTGTAATTTATTTGCTTGTAAGCTTACTAAGCCTAGTGCTTACTCTCTTTATTTTCTTTTTCTTATAGTTTTTATCAAGCCACTCGGGGATCGAAGGAAACGTCGGAGACCTGATCACACTATCGAAGAAATCACATTGGTATAGTTAGACGTTTCGTTTTGTGTATGGCATGTATAGGAACTTGGTTTCTTTTGATATGATATGATCAATGAATGATGTGTAAATACTTGGTAGTGATTAGCTAATAGAGTGGCTGATGATATACATGTTTAATAGTATGTATGATTAAGTAGTAACTATCACATGAAAACTAAGAAAAATGTGAAAGTAACTTAAAAACAGATTCAAGTATCAGAAATAACGGGATTTTGAAAAATCACAAGAAATTGTAGAGACATGGGCTGATGGTGAATAATATATTAAATTAAATCTTGTTGTGTCTATTTTCATATGGAATAAGCAAAACAGGTAAAGGTTTTGTATTTTATAGGGTATCTGAGTTTTGGTGAAATAGGGCCAGAGTAATTTCTGGATCCCCTGTTCCAACTTTAGAAATTCACCATAAATTTTAAAAAAATAATTAGATGTTTTACTTTATTTGGTTAGAATACTTATTGAATCTAGTTTTAATAGAAACAAACTTTATAGTCATATGATTTTTGTACAGAGAGAAAAGTGGTTCGTAGTAAGTAGAGGCCAGTGCAGTCAAATTCTGAAACAGGGGTAACTTTAACTAATAAACTGTAGTAATTGGCTAAGTCAAAAATTCTATAAAAAAATTAGTAGATCGATATATGAGTCTAGTTTCAGGAAAAAATTACGGATCCTAATTTTGACTTTTGAAGCTCGAGAAATGAATTTTTAAGCAACCATGACGCAGAAAAATAGTTTATTCCGAAAATTAAAATAAGTAGCTTAGAGTTGTTTAAAATGTAAGATAAGTTTAGTAACACCTCAAGCTTGACTCCGGTGACAGTTTCGGGCGTGGGGGTGTTATAATGACACAAATGATGAAAATGAGGTGAGAAATATCTGAAGTACCTCCTCCAATGAAATAGGACATGTTTAGCATTCACAACTCGAATCATGAGAACCCTTATATTATTGATAATCATGATGAGATTCATGGTAAGATTCAACTTGACCTTGTAATTGAAGACCATGAGGATGAGTTGAACATAGTTGAAGTGGTCTCTGATCCAATGAACATAGCAACATATCTAAATGTAAAGGTAGAAGTGACATATGAACTAGCCACTAACGTGGAGCTTAAACCGATAGTGAATGAAAGTGTAGAAGAGCCAATACACTTTCTGGCCATAGCAAAGAAGGTGCCAACTGGAGAAGTTGGGTAGTTTGATTCATTCTCATTCGATAATGGTAGCAAGGCTCGAGCAACCAAAACTTCCTACAATATAGAAGGGAGGAAGCTTGAGGCAATAATATCCCGAAAAATGATTTGGGGTTGGCTCAAATTTGGTACCAAATTACTTGTAATGTAGATGTTGTGTCAGTCAAAAACAAGACAAGATCATTGGAATCGATTGGAGAGGCTAGTTCATATCCATTGGAAATGGAATAAACTACGAATCAAAGTGTCAAGAACCAGCTGGAAGTTCTTCTATGGTTGCAACACAGATCGTCCCAATTTTTAAAGAACTTCGTTTTCTTATTTTAAATTTTGTTTCGTTTATGCTATTACTTTAGTGTTTATTTTATTTATTAATTTCTTTTCTTTTATATTATATTACAAATTTCATATTTCTTGTCATAGTATTTTCTTATAGGTATTTCTTGTCTGCTTGGAGCAAACAAATCCTGATGTCAATACATCAATAAGGGTTCGACCTTCTCAGGGAAGTTTTTTTATTCGCACATTAATTATTTTACAAGTAAGGGCAATGTCTACTCTAAAGCATGGGGAGGAAGTACATTAGGACTTATTTATAGTAGAATTTAATGCTCTTTAAATTATTTAGAAATAGGTTTTATGATCCTAAACATTTTGAAATTCAAAAAGTGCCAAACTGAGTCAGTGTTTCGACATGGAAACTCTGCGTCGCAATATGTAAACGAAAAAATATATAGGATTTTTCCTATGTAATTTATCACCTTTTTAATTAAAATTATTGTTAAAACTAAGTAATTTTTTAGTAAATTAATGAAATGTGAAAATATGAAATTAGGACATAGAAATTATTAAAACGTGATTTTATGCTTTATTATATAATTTTCATACAATAAATGGTTTATTTTATATTAATTTGAATATATTATATTTTTTAAGACATAAAGTGGGCCATGCATGATTAAATTAAATAATAAAATATAAAATTATATTTAATAATTCATTTTAAAATATTTCATTAATAATTTGGGTTTTAAATTAATTAATTAAATTGGATAAATTTTATTATTTGGTCCTCTAAATTGTTGATTTATTCTGGACAGGTCTGATAGCTTTGTTGGATTACAAAACCATCCAAATTGGGGACCAAGTCAACCCAAAATTCGGCTGAACATGGCTATCCATAAACCACTTTTTGGTTTAATTGCTCAAGGTCCTTGAAGAGTTGAAGAAATTAGAGATTTACCTGAAGATTTGCACTTGACGAGTTTCAGTCCTGAGTTGTTGTGGCAATCAAATTGACCAAAAATCAAGCAAAAATTAGATCAACTTCCTCCATTTATGGCCGGCCACCCGTGGAAGATGCTTCAAAAGATGAAAATTCCTATTTTTAGTAAACTATCCCCCTCTCCTCACCTATAAATAATCCCTCATCCCTCATCATTCATCATTCTCTCCTCTCTAAATTCTCTTAGCATTCTTCTTTTCTCTCCATGCCTATCATCATCATTTCACAAAGATTTTAGCATTTGAGCCTCTTAAAGAACCCTTGGAGAGCCATCAGCAAAGGAGCAAAGGACCAAAAGAGCCTCGTCAGTCAGAGTCTTGGGTGACAACCACTTTGAATTGGGTTTAATCTTTCTTTTCTTTAATTGAATTTAAAGATGTTTGCTATGTGTTCTTTGTTCTTGTTTACAACAATGTTAGCTTAATTTTATTTAAGCTAGGATGATTACTTTGATTAAATAATATTTATTAGATTCATGCTTATAACGTTTGTGCTTCAATCAATCATATTTTCAATTAAAATCAAGTTTTTATTTCATTCATACGTGATCGAAATGCACCTGAATTAGCTGAGCGATCCTAACCAGACGACAGCTAGTGGACGCATAATTGAAATGTGCATGCTCAATTTAAATCCTAACCCGATTAAATTGTAGGTTGCATAACAACCCTAACCAGGCTCTGTTATTTGCATAGTTTTTAGATTTGTGTGATTAAACTGTTTCAAACCTAACATGTCCCTGTTACCTCGCACTAATACTAAGAAACTCTTAGTAAATAAGGATCAGTAAAATGCGTATTTACTAAGTAAAGGACTCCGAAAGGACCTAACATGGTTTCCAAACTCATCAAAGATCGAGTTTCCATGGAATGGTTTTCCGAATATTATTAAGCATGTTGATAATAAATTGAGTTTAATTAAAGTAATTGTCCTAGTTTATTTATGTTATAATTATTGCAAATTGTGTTTAATTTTGCTAAAATCTATTTCATTCATATAGTTTACGTACTTAGGTTAATTTGCATTAGGGATCATTGCATTTGGTCTAATATATTTTAATCATCACTTCTCAACTAAATTGTGTTTTTTATTTACCAAATTGTTAATATAATTTTACAAATTAAGTGACTTAGTACAAATACAATCCTTGTGGAGATGATAACTCGATAATTACTTGATAACGACTGTGTACACTTGCACAAACCCCAACATTACACAATAACACTCACTGATTCAAGAAATCAAACAATTTAGAATTTAGCTTGATGTCGTGACACAACACCTTTATGTTGTGACATTGAAGTCAATATACCCCAAAATTCAAAATTTCAAGGTGTTTCACGACATCGAACCCCGATGTCGAGACATGGAGCTTCTGTGTGCGACATTGTTGCATTTTTTTGCAGGACCTGACCCATCGTGTAACCCAACTGCCTAAACTTTAAAATCTATTTTCTACTCCCTTTTCATTAATTTTTGCTATAATCTTCTTTCTCTCATTGTATGTACCAAGAGCAGGATAAAAAGATCTACATCCACAAAGGAAATTGGAACAATCCTCAAAAGGATAGATGAACTTTCAAGTCAAGGTTAAAGGTTCCAATTAAAACTTTTACTGTTGCATCAGAAATATATTGTTTGACATTAAGTTAGTCTCTTTAGTTAGAAAATTTAGTGAAAATGCCTCCAAAAAAAACCCTAGCAGAACAAATGAACTCGAACCATTGACAGCCACAAACCCCTCAACATTTCCAAATCAAAACGTCAAAAAATGCTTTTTCAAACTTCAAGGAAAGACGTTTATCCAAGAACAAGGATTTGAGTTGTCGATGATTCTTTGTAAGTACATATGGTCGCTGGTTCAGTATCATATGTGGGAAAGTTTCTGTGTAACCCCTGAAAACTTTGTTGTGGTCCCCGTGGAACAAGATTTTTATGCATCATTTAGGGAGTAGGTGTCTAGGAGACCAATCGATGCCACATGGGAAATGATATCAATACGAGGGAAAAAGTTACAAGTTACCCTTCGAGTTATTTGTGAATTTTAGAATGCTCCATATTGCGAAAATGATGTGATTGAAGATATTTTAGAGATATTAATATGGATAAAGTTATAAATTATTTAGCGGAAGGTAGGGGTGAGTGGAAATATCGCCTTGGTACTGATATTCTCATGTTCTTTAATCAAGCAATTATGTTTTTGATCGCAAAAGTGGGACACAATTATTATGTATTCGAGTTGCTACTACTTCAATGGCTTTAATGTCAATACTTTTCGAGTGATTTTCTTATATGCTATTTTGCAGAAGAAACATGTATGCATTGGGACATAGATCTATCACTATATGAAATGGAGTGTCAGTGGCCAGAAAGTTGGGGTCTTCTTCCCCTACTTAGTGACAGCCTTGTGCAAAAGAGCTGATGTTCCAATGAAAACTACTGAACGGTTCATGAAGTTATCCAAAAGTATCATAGGGGATACACTACACATGTAATATACGAAGCTTCAACAAAAACAAATAAGGGATTGGAACAAGCACTAGAAAGAAAAGAGGAACATCCTGACCATGCTTAAATGAAAAGCAAAATTGAGATCTAAAAAAATATTTTGGTGAGAGTAGCTTTCCAAAAATGGGATGGATGATAAGATGGATGCAAGAAACGAGCCTAGTTCTTCAAGAATTTGAGCAGCAAAACAATATGATAGTACAAAATTATCTGCCAGACATGTTTGGTCTAATGCATTCCATCATAAAGTAGAAGAGCAAGGAAGCGAGGACAGGGAGGATAACGAATATGACAAAGTTGAAGAGGAAGGTAATGAGATTGATTTCGAGAAGAAGGATGATTGACAGAACTTTTTATTTTTATTTTTGGATTGTAATTAATTTTGGACAATTTTTATTTTAGGTGTAGGTTAACAGTAGATTTTTGTATATATTCATTTTCTTTGTTGTTCCAAGTTTTCTTTAAAGTTTCAAGTTTTCTATGTAGGAACCTCACATTAAAGAAGCACGATATTTATGAGCTTGTAACGAATAAAGAAAAGAAGCACCCACCATTAGAATATAATAATGTCACGATCAATTAAGTAACTTCTTTCCTTATCTATAGTGGTGCACATTAGGGACAATATGCTATTGTGGGGGGTAACATAGGAAATTTAATTTTAATTTTCATGCTTTTCTTTAATTTTTATTGTCAAATGTGTGCTTGATCTTGTAGAAATACAAATAACTAGTTAAGAGCATGTATATAGGTTGATTATGTTTTTTTTGTAAATTTGGCATGATAGTGAATGATTTTAAAATTTTGATTATTAGACTATTAAGTTCTATATATTACATTATAAATAGACATTGAGTAATTGAACATAGTAGATGATATAGAGAACATAGGGAAACAAATATGCTAGTATGTATGATAAATGGTTAAATTCGTGATTATTTGATTGATTAAATCTGTGAATATTGAGATACCTAAGGATGAGTTAATGCATGTTTGGTAAACACCTAGAGCCAAAAAGCTAACCCTGTTTATTTATCCTTAATACCTATTTTAGGCCAGAAAACACTTTTTGATGAACCTTCATACAAATCTAATCTAAAATATCAATTTGTACTTACCATTTTTCTTTAGTCTTGAACTGCACAACTATAGATGTCTAGCCATACATACTGAGGGTTAAGTAGATATTGTACGACAGATTTTGTAGAAATAGAGTGAAATAGGAAGAATTAGTGTGATATAGTAATTATAGGTTTGCCAATATGTGTAAAAAAAAGAAAATTCAAAAAGAAAATTAAAACGAGTAAGAAAAGTATTTGAAAAGTGAAAAGCATTATGAGTGAGATAAAGTGAAAAAGAAAAGAAGTGACAAAGTCTCCAAAGTAGAAAAACTCGTTCATTAATGCACAAAAACTCATGAGCTAGCTATAGTTACCATATTATGCTGTGACTGAGAGAAGGAGAAATAAGACGGCAAGCAGGTAAGGGCCACTAAGAGGGGAAAATAGGGAACAATATGACGTGCTAAACTATTTTTGTGCTTGAAAGCATTTTGATTCTTACTTTTCTTGAATTCCATACCTGTCCAAAGCTTCATAATGTTACAAGCTAAAAATCCCTATATGATCTAGGGAAACTTGTGTAACACCCCTTACCCATACCCGAGATCGGGGCAAGGTACAGGGCATTACTGTGCACAAACATGACATTTCTAGAAAATTTCGGGCTATAAAATTTCGTTCCAAATTAAAACCAATCAAACATTTTCATAATGTCCCAATTATGGGCCTAGAGGTCCAAAACATACATTGAGAATGGTCCGGGACTAAACCAAGAACTCAAGAAAGTTTTTGGAAAATTTCCTAGGTTAAGCCTCACACGCCCGTGTGGAGGCATTGCAAACGCCTGTGTGCTTTGGGACAAGCCCGTGTCCCTTACCAGTGTGGAATTAATTGAATTTATTTCTCATTTCGAGCCTACAGAGGTTTTCACATGACCGAGCACATGCCCGTGTCCCTGGCCCGTGTCTTTCACACGGCCTACACACATCCGTGTTGTCACCCATGCCCCAAAACTCGAGCATTCTGTTTATGACGTCATCATGCATTTAGGGACACATGGCCAACACATACGCCCGTGTGCTAGGCCGTGTCCTCAACATGGTTGGGACACACAGTCATGTCTCTACACGTGTGTTTACTACCATGCATTCTGACCTAAAAATTTTAGTTGCAGGGAACACATGACCATACCACACGCCCGTGAGGCTAACCGTGTGTCACACACGGCCTAGACACATGCCCGTGTGTCTATCTGTGCGGACCTTTTTGGAAGCCAATGATCGCCCTCAATAACCCCTCATATTCATGAACCTCAATGATGTTTAACATGGCCTAAATTTGCCCAAGTTCTACTGTAAATGGTCTATTGCATGTTAACCTCACCTCATCGGTTATGTACATGCTAATTTATCCTCTTTGTATTTAGGATTTCCATCTAATTCAAAAACACTTTTAGACTTGGCTCATTGTTATAACTCATTGCCAATTAGGACCTAACCATCCCAAACGATTTGGCCACATTTCATATGTCTATTTATAATATACCACATTTAATCATCACAAGAACATTTAACCACAAACAAGCACAATTAGTAGGTCATAGCCTACATAAAATGAGCCATGTCTTATGGCCATATACAAAAAGAATAAGTTTAACATTTAAGCCTTTACATAGGCCAACCAATGACACATATCACAAAATAACCAAAGCATATACATGCCATTAAAACAAAATAAAGTATCTATATACCAAAGCAAGACAAGTTGATAGTGTTGACAATGCTCCAATCGTCTTCCAATCGTCTCGAGTCCACAAGCTCTGTAAAATAGGGAAATGAGAAGGGGTAAGCATTAACATGCTTAATAAGTCTGGATAATGGGAAAGTAAACTTACCGGTATTATAGCATGCTATCATATAAGACATTCAAGCCAAATATTCACAGTAAAATTTCCTATCACATGTACTCAACCATCAAGTTAGTCTCATGCCGGTACAATGTAACATCCTTCATAGATAAGCTCATTAATTCAAGCATGTTTATTTCCATTTAACATTTTAATCCCATTAAATTTCTTGGAATCTCGATGGATATCTCGTCTACCATCAAATCATGCAAGTGATCCTTAAATACGCACTCCCGCGAACCTCACTTTTATGGCGGGATTACCAGTCCAGGCTAAATCCCTCAAATAACATATACTCCTACAAGTTCAAGTCTGAATTACCAGTCCAGGCTAAATTTAGATCCTATTTGGATTACCCGTCCGGGCTAAATCTGTCAAAGCACACATATTCTTCGGGATGCTAGATGACTATAGGATCAAACGTTCGGGCTAGATCCTTTATACCATTATTTCTTTTTCGAATAATCCATCAGACATCCCTTTTATTCAACCTGGACATTTCCTCATAACATTAATATTTCATGAGTTGTCATACAATAAATATTACTATTATAATTCATGCATGTTTACATTCGAGTTACACGAACTTACCTGGTAATTGCTTAGGTTTCGTATTTCAGTTATTCCGAAACCTTTCGTTTTCCATGATTGATCTCTGGAATCGATTCCTCGTGGTTTATATCAGTAAAAATAAATTATTAATACCTCATGTTATTTATTTCGGACCTAAAATTCACCCCCGGGCAAAATGACCATTTTGCCTCTAATATTTCAAAATTTTACAACTTAGTCCCTATGCTCGTAAAATGAAATACATGTAATTCCTTGGTTACCCAAGCCTAGCCAAATTTATTATAAAATCATACTAACCCACATTTTCCTCTATTTCACATTTCCACATATTTTATACCTTTTTCAAAAAAGGTCCTTTTAGGGATTTTCCATGAAAATCACTTAAGAAAAAATGTTTAACACACATCTAACTTTCATATTCCCTTATAAATCATCAAAGAACAAACATGTCACACATGGGTCATTTTTCATACATGAACCCTAGCTTAAAGTATGGGTAGAAATGGAGAGAAAATGTTACAAGGATCTGAAAAATACAAAGAACATTAAAAACGGGGCTAGGAGTCAGTTACTATTGAGCTTGGAAAGTGAAGAAACCCTAGCTATGGTGTCCCTTGGAATTTAGACAGCAAGAGGGAGAAGAATGGCTAATTTTTGCCTTCTTTTTCCCTTTTTATTGATTTTATTACCAAATGGCCAAAATGTCCTTCCTTACTAAACTTCCAAAATTTTCCATGCATGCCCATTTTTGTCCAAAAACTTAGAAATTGAGAAAATTACTCTTTAAGACCTTCTAATTGATAATCTAAAACAATTTCATGCAATTTGCTTCTAGAATCCAAGTTTAGAATTTATTCAATTTGGTCCCTAATTTCCAATTGGACACCTTGCACTAAGAATTTCTTCATGAAACTTTATCACATGCTTAATTTCATATTCTAGGCCATATAATAATCATAAAATAAATAATTTGACATCGGATTTGTGGTCTCGAAACCACTATTCTGACTAGGCCCAAATTTTGGGATGTTACATTTCTCCCCCCTTATGGACTTTTGTCCTCGAAAGTCTTACCAGTAAACAGGTTCGAATATTGACTTCTCATATTTTCTTCAGGTTCCCATGTTGCTTTTTCCACTCCGTGTCGGTGCCATAGGATTTTTACCAAGGCTATATTCTTGCTCCTTAATTGTTTGACTTCTTGAGCCAAAATTTTGACCTGTTCTTCACCATAGGTCATGTCCGGTCTAATCTCAACTTCCGTCGATGAAATCACATGCGAGGGGTCCGACCTATATATCCGTAACATGGACACATGGAATACATCATGAATCTTTTCCATTTCGGATGGCAAGGCTAACCGGTAGGCTAAATGCCCAACTCGTTCAGTAATCTCGTATGGTCCAATAAACCGCGAGCTCAATTTGCCTTTCCGGCCAAATCTCAAAACCTTTTTCCAGGGAGACACTTTCAAGAAGACTTTATCTCTGACTTGAAACTCAATATCTTTCCTTTTTAAATCGACACATACCTTTTGCCTATTCGATGCCGCTTTCAAACAATTGTGGATCACTTTAACCTTTTCTTCAGTTTCCTTGATTAAATTAACCCCGTGAATTTGGTGTTCCTTGAGTTCCGTCCAATACAATAGAGTCTGGCACTTCTGGCCATATAACTCCTCATAATGTGCCATCTTTAAACTTGTCTGGAAGCTAATGTTGTAGGCGAACTCTACCAATGGTAAATATTTTTCCGAACTACCCTGAAATTCAAGGACGCAACACCGTAACATATCCTCAAGGGTCTGAATCGTTTGCTCAGACTGGCCATCGATCTGTGGGTAGAACGCCGTACTAAAACTCAACTTTGTACCCGAGGCTTCTTGTAGTTTATTCCAAAATCTTGAAGTGAATCTTGAGTCTCTGTTTGAAATGATCGACAACGATACCCCGTGTAATCTCACAATCTCGGATGTGTATAAGCCATCCAATCTATCAAGAGTATAATCTGATCTTATAGGAATAAAGTGAGCCGAATTCGTTAGTCTATCCACTACAACCCAAACAACATTTTTCTTTTTTGGAGTTAACGGTAGTCCAGTCACGAAGTCCATGGTGATCCTGTCCCATTTCCACTCGGGAACCATTACAGGCTGTAATAAACCTGAAGGCACTTGGTGTTCAGCCTTGACCTGTTGACATATCAAGCATTTCGACACAAATTTAGAGATATCTCTTTTCATACCATTCCACTAATACATGGTCTTTACATCATTGTACATCATGGTACTTCCTAGATAAATTGACAGACAACTATCATGTGCCTCTTGCAAATTTTTTTGAATAAGCTCATCATCTTTGGTTACACAGACCCTATATCGAAACATTAAACAACCATTAGAATCAATCCGAAATTCTGATTCAATTCCCATTTCAGATTGTGCTCTTTTGACTTAAAAGTCACTACATTGATCTGAGCTGCACAAACCTTTTGGAGAAATGTCGGTCTAGCTCTCAACTTTGCTAAAACCAAACCATCATCAAATAACGCCAAACATGTGTTCATAACCCTAAGAGTAAACAAGGACTTTCTGCTCAACGCGTCGGCGACTACATTCGCCTTACAAAGATGGCAATTGATCACAAATTCATAATCATTAATCAACTTTACCCACCTTCCCTGTAACGCGCCGAACCCAAGACCGTCGCCAGAGTCGAGCACGAGGTGTTAACGGACTTAATTCATTAATTAAACAGCTCACACAATTTATTTTAGAACTTCCAGACAAGCTGGCTAATTGCGTCACAGTCACTTAAAAATTCATATCTCGAGTTACGAAACTCGAAATCCAATTCCGTAAATTTTCCCTGAAACTAGACTCATATATCTATCAACTAAATTTTTTTATATAATTTTTGGTCAGACCAACTAGTACAGTTTATTAGTTAAATTCTTCCCTGTTTCAAGGTTTGACTACTCTGACCCCTGTGTATTACAAGTTAAATATCTCCCTTTACAAAGTTTCAATTATTATACCGTTTGTTTCTTATAAAACTAGACTCAATAAGGAATATGTAAATGTAAAGAATGACTTCTAATTATCTTTTTAAAATGTTTGGTGAATTTCAAAAGTCAGAAAAGGGGATCCAGAAATCGCTCTGTCTCTGTTTCATAAAAATTTAAATATCTCATAAAATATAACTCATATACCTGTTTTGTTCCATCCATATAAAAATAGACTCATCAAGATTTAATTCTATATCTCATTACCTATCTCAATCATTTCTACTATTTTTAGTGATTTTCCAAATTCACGTCAATATTCCTGTCTGATACTATTTTAAAGCTAATTTCACCTTTTTCATGATTTCCATGGAATAACTAGCATTTAGGCATACATAACACCAAACATGTCCTAGATTAGCCATTCCAACATCTAATCATTATCAAGCATTTACATACCATTCATTAGCCATATCATAAGATCATACACATAAAATGGCTACGATGCTATACATGCCATACTCAAAATTAAACTACTAGCTATACCAAAATAATCCTCGTGATAGTGTGCCCGGACCTCTGACGTACTTTACGATCCCCGAGTTAGCTTGACAAAACTATAAAAAGAAGGAAAATAAAGGGGGTAAGCATTAAGCTTAGTAAGTTTGCATGCAAATAAATAACAACATTCATAAGAATTATCTTACTACATGGCATGATACTACTTAATGCAACTTCATTAATTGTCATAGACATATTTTAAACTTCTTCACTTACTCACATACTTTAATACTTACTTACTTAATCAAATTTATTAATACATTTTACTTACCTTGTTTCTTATCAAGCATACATGAACATTATGTACTTACCTTTGCTCTTCTAGCATGAACTTATCTTACCTTTTTAGCATAACTCGTCTTACCTTACCTTACCTTGACATTCTCTCTAAATTTTCCCGTTGAACCACTTGGAATACTAAGGATACGCGGGTACCTTATTGCCATGACTGGTCATGGTCTTACGTGGTATCCTTTGGAAACTTACCATTGCCATGTCTTGACATGGTCTTACATGGTATCCTTGCCTTATGAACTCACCAATGCCATGCCTTGGCATGGTCTTACATGGGACCTTTGCCTTATAGTAACTTATCAATGCCATGTCTTGACATGGTCTTACATGATTTCCTTGCCTTAGAAACCTTACCAATTTCCATGTCTTGGCATGGTCTTACATGGTATCCTTAAACCCTAACTAATGTCATGACATTTGTATCCTACACATTCCTAAGGTTCAATCGGGACTTTCTGAAATTACTTCTCTGAAAATTCATGCTTGAGTATTCTTTGAATAATTTTATAAAATAAATATACACATGCTGGAAATTAACAAAATTAACATAAAATAATTGAATATTGCATTTATTTACCGCAAACTGACCTCGAAACAAAATCGATCAACTATATCGATTTAGTCCACTATCTTTTTCTTCCCCCGGTCTAACTCTAAATTTTGTTCTAAATGATCTATAATAAAAAAAATTAGCTTATTTAATACTCACATTTATTAAAGAAGTCCTTGACCCAAACTTTGGCAAAATTACATTTTTGCCCCTAAATTTTACATATTTACACTTTTCCCCAAGGCTCGAAATTTAAACTTTATCCTATTTTCTTATGTTTTATGACATGCTGATCATTTTTCCCTTCTATGAGAACATCAAATTCTCACTCTAACATGTACTTATGACTATTAGGTATTTTTATCGATTAAGCCCTTTTACTCGTTTTCACTTAAAACTGAGTTGCACAAGTTGTCTAACATAATTTTAAACCTCATATTCTATCATAAAACACCAAAATACACAAATTTCACCTATGGGTATTTTCTAAATATGAACCCTAGGTTGAATTATTGCTAGAATAAGCTTAATCAAGTTACCGGGACTCCAAAAACGTAAAGAACATTAAAAACGGGGCTTGGAATCACTTACTATGGAGCTTGGAAGCTTGGAAAAAACCCTAGCTATGGAGAAACCTCGAAATTTCAGCCTAATGAAGAAGATGGACAAAAATTGGCTTTTAATTTTTTTTCAATTCATTTTAATAACTAAATCACCAAAATGCCCTTAATTAAAAACTATGGTGTTTTATTTTTCTTTAGGTATTTTTGTCCAAACTAGTATAATGGTCTAATTACTATCCAAGGACCTCCACTTTAAAACCCATTACTCACAAGTACTTAATACCTTTGTGAACTAGAACACACATTTTACAACTTTTGCAATATAGTCCTAAATATCAAATTAGACCCTCTATCGATAAAATTTCTAAACGAAATTTTCACACAATCATGGAATCATGCCATAGACCTTAAAATGATAATAAAATAAATTTTTATACCTCAAATTTGTGGTTTCACAACCACAGTTCTGTTTAGGCCCTATTTCGGGATGTTACATTTCGCCCCCATTTAGGGATTTTCGTCCCCGAAAATCTTACTTGTGAAGAGATTTGAATACTGTTTTCGCATAGCCTCTTCGGGCTCCCATGTAGCCTCGTCTACCCCATGTCTATTCCATAGTACTTTTACAAGTGCAATACTTTTGTTCCTTAATTGCTTTACCTCTCGAGCCAGAATCTTTATCGATTCTTCATCGTAAGTCATGTCTGGCTGAATCTCAACCTCCGTCTGAGAAATCACATATGACAGATCTGAACGATAATGACGTAGCATAGACACATGAAATACATTATGAATCTTCTCTAACTCAATCGGCAAAGCTAACCGATATACTAATGGTCTGACTCTCTCAATCACTTCAAACGGTCCAATAAAATGTAGACTTAGTTTGCCTTTCTTGCCAAATCTGAGAACTTTCTTCCACGAGGATACTTTCAAAAACACTTTGTCACCAACTTGATACTCAATCTCTTTTCTCTTCAAATCTACATACGACTTTTGTCTACCTGAAGCTGCTTTCAAGCAATCTCTAATGAATTTTACTTTCTCTTTTCTTTCCTTAACTAAATCAACCCCGTAAATCTGATTTTCCTTAAGCTCTGTCCAATACAATGGTGTGCGACATTTAGGTCCATACAAATCTTCATAAGGTGCCATCTTCAAACTCGACTGATAACTATTATTGTAGGCAAACTCTACTAATGGTAAATATTTTTCCCAACTACCTTGAAATTCCAGTACATAGCATCTAAGCATATCTTCAAGTACCTGAATAACTCTCTCTGACTGACCGTCGGTTTGAGGATGGAAAGCTGTACTAAAACTCAACTTTGTGCCCAAAGCCTCCTGTAATTTCTTCCAAAACCGTGAAGTAAATCTTGGATCTCTGTTTGAAATGATCGATAAGGGTACCTTGTGTAGTCTGACTATCTCTGAAATATACAACTCGGCCAACTTGTAAAGTGAATAATCCATACGAACTGGGATAAAATGAGCCGACTTCGTTAACTTATCAATCACAACCCATACTGCATCTTTCTTTCTCGGTGTCAACGGCAATCCTGTCACAAAATCCATAGTAACTCGATCCCATTTCCACTTAGGGACTAGCACAGGCTGCAATAAACCTGAAGGTACCTGATGTTCGGCCTTTACCTGCTGACAGATCAAGCATCTAAAAACAAACTCTGAAATGTCCCTTTCCATTCCTACCCACCAGTACATTTTCTTCAAATCATTATACATCTTCGTACTACCTGGATGAATAGAAAAAGAACTACTATGTGCTTCCTCTAAGATCTTTCGAATAAGCTCATCATTCTTCGGTACACATACCCTGTCTCTGAACATCAAACAACCGTCAGAACTGATCTGAAAATTTGACTCTATATCTGACTCACACTGATCTCTTTTGGCTAGCAACTCACTGCCATTTTTCTGAGCTTCACAAATTTCTTCAAGAAACATTGGTTAAGCTCTCAACTCAGCTAAGATAAAACCATCATCTGATAAGGCTAGACTAGTGTTCAAAGCTCTTAATGCAACCAAAGATTTCCTACTCAAAGCATCAGCAACAATGTTTGACTTACCTGGGTGATAATTGATCACTAGCTCATAATATTTAATTAACTCTAACCATCTTCTTTGCCTCAAATTCAAATATTTTTGAGTCATCAAATATTTCAAACTTTTGTGATCAGTGAATATGTGGCACTTCTCACCATACAAATGATGTCTCCAAATCTTCAGCGCAAAAACACTGGCAGCTAGCTCTAAATCATGTGTCGGATAGTTTTTCTCATGTGGCTTTAGCTGTCTAGAGGCATAAGCAATTACCTTCCTTTCCTGCATAAGTACACAACCAAGTCCATTCATGGACGCATCATTGTAAATCACAAACACCTTACCTGGTTCTAGTTGTACTAAAACAGGAGCTTTAGTCAACAATGCTCTTAACTTGTCAAAACTCTATTGACACTTCTTAGTCCATTCAAACTTGACATCCTTTCATAGCAATCTTGTCAGTGGGGTAGCTATCATGGAAAATCCCTCTACAAATCATCTATAATATCCGGCAAGACCAAGAAAACTTCTAACTTCTGATACATTTCTAGGAGGCTTCCAATCAACAATGGATGAAATCTTGCTTGGATCAACCTTGATACCTTCACCTGAGACAATATGTCAAAGAAAACCAACTTCTTGTAACCAGAACTCACTTTTGCTGAACTTGGCATACAACTGATTATCTCTCAGAATCTGTAAAACTATTCTCAAATGCTCTGCATGCTCAGTCTCATCATGAGGATAAATCAAGATATCATAAATGAACACAACTACAAACTTATCCAAGTATGATCTGAAAATTCGGTACATTAAGTCCATGAAATTGGCAGGAGCATTAGTTAAGCCAAATGGCATCACAAGGAACTCATAATGACCATACCTAGTCCGGAAAGCAGTCTTCAGGACATCTGACTCTTTAACTCACAATTGATAGTATCAGGATCTCAAATCTATCTTGGAGAACACAGTGGCTCCCTTCAATTGATCAAACAGATCATCAATTCTAGGCAATGGATACTTGTTCTTTACTGTTACCTTGTTACGTTGCCGATAATCTATGCATAATCTCATCGATCCGTCTTTCTTTTTCACAAATAGCACTGGTGCACCTCATGGTGAACTACTGGGTCTTACAAAGCCTTTATCTGTTAATTCCTGCAACTAAGCTTTCAATTCTTTCAATTCTAATAGGGCCATTCTATAAGGAGCAATAGAAATGGGTGTGGTAACTGGAATCAACTCAATAACAAACTCAACTTCTCTAACAGGAGGCAAACCTGGTAGTTCTTCCGGAAACACATCGGGAAACTCACATACCACAGGCACTGATTGAATTTTCCATTCTGGATCTTTAGTGTTCAACACAAAAGCAAGATAAGCTTCACACCCTTTTCTCAAACATTTCTGAGCAGACATAACAGAAATTACGGCAAATGAACTAGCTGACTCTTCTGAATTAACCCAAAGAATTTCACCATTTTTACACTTCAACCCAATGAATTTCTTTCCACAATTCACTATCACATCATGTGTAGTCAACCAATCCATACCAAGAATCACATCAAACTCATCAAATGGCAATAGCATGAGATCGACCAGAAAACAGTAGCCTTTAATCATCAAAGGGAAATTTCTACATACTTTATCTACTAATACATGCTTGCCTAATGGATTCGATACTTTAATCACAAATTCTGTAGATTCTATAAGCATACTCAGACTAGGCATCAATTTCATGCAAACATATGAATGGGTTGAACCCGGATCAATCAAAGCAATCACTCTAGTATCATGCAGAGAAAATGTACCCGTAATCACATCGGGGGAGGATGCCTCTTCGCGAGCACGGATAGCATAAGTCCTCGCAGGTGCTCTAACATCTGGCCTCACCGCTAAATCTCAAGATGCACTTCTATTATTTGCCCCAGCTCCCAGATTTCTCAGTGGTCTGCCTCTGACAGGAGCTTTTCTTGATCTTACGCTCGGTATTGCTTCCCTTTTAATCATCTCGGGACACTCCCGAATAAAATGGTCTGGTGCACCACATTGGAAACAACCTGCCTCAGTTGCTCGACACTGACCTGGGTGACGTCGACCACATCGGGGACACTCTGGTCATCAGGCTGAACACTGCCAACACTTGCAATCAAAGTGGTCTGAGCTTTCGAACTCATAAATCTTTTGCCTCTGTTTCGGCTAGAATATCCAGCTGAAAAATTAGATCTAGTGGAGAACTCTCTAGCCCTCTTGGATGTAGACTGAAATGACCTTCTCATTAGTCTTTTCTTCGTGTCTTGCATCTCAATTTTAACTTTGCCCTTTCTTTTTAACAACTCCTCTGCCTTACAGGCTGTCTCAACTAGGATAACAAACTCTTTTATTTCTAGGACACCAACAGACAATCGGATATCATCATTAAGCCCATCCTCAAATCTTTTGCACATAATAGCCTCTGTAGACACACACTTTCGAGCATAATTGCTGAGTCTAACAAACTCGCGCTCATATTCAGTCACTATCATATTGCCCTGTTTCAACTCTAGAAACTCTTTTCTTTTCTGGTCAACAAACCTCAGACTGATGTACTTTTCACGGAATTCCTCCTGAAAGAAGTCCCAAGTGACTCTCTTTTTTGGTACAACTGATACAAGTGTCTTCCACCAATAGTAGGCCGAATCTCTAAGGAGTGATACAACTGATACAAGTGACTCACCCCCTCTTTTATTTTATTTTCAGGTGATGCTCAGTAGAAGGTTCGATGTTTGAAGGGACTCTGGGTGGCCGGCTAGCAAGATAATTCAGACTTGGTTTTTTTTAAGCATTTAAGTTTTTATTTCTTTTTAAGTGTGTTCAGATCAGATTGTAATAAGGTTTTCATTATGTTATTAATACTTGAATTATTATTATTATTTCCATTGTAATTTTGAGAAGTTGAACATCGGTTCCTAAATTATAGTATGTTTTCTACGTTTCCGCAACTTAATTTTTAAATGATAACCTTTCTTAAATCAAATGTTTTAAACAAAGCTTTCGAAACTGAAAGGTGTGTTTATTGTTAAGTTAATTAAGGTTTCTTTTGTTTAAGAAGGGTTTTCAATGAAAACACAATTTTCACTAAAACACTTCAATGTAACACGTCAGATTCGGCCATAACATCTGGGTTGGGTTTGAGGTGTTACATAGCAGGGGATGGATGAGGTCATGCTATATTGGGGTAGTTTATCAAATAATCCTCAAACCATTCATTCATCATCTCAAAGAAGGCAGCTCTTGCCTCTTCTCGGCCTTCAGACATAGGCCCTCTACTACTACTAGTAGTAGCTCGTTGAACGAAAGCTGGAGCATGGCTCTCGGCTCCTTCGGACTCATTTTGAGCTTGATTGAAAGACATTTACTATATTCAAATACAATTAAAAATGGTTAAGAGATGTCACACTATCATAACCTGTATAATAGCATGTATAGATATACTTGACATATGCTATTAGTCCTAGAACTGACTAAAATATAGCTTTGATACCACTAAATGTAACATCCCTTACCTGTACCCGAGACCGGGATGAGGTACAGGGCATTACTATGCACGAACATGACATTTTCAGAAAATTTCGGGCTATAAAATTTCGTTCCAAATTAAAACCAATCAAACATATTCATAACGTCCCTATTATGGACCTACGAGGTCCAAAACATACATTGAGAATGGTCTGGGACTAAACTGAGAACTTAAGAAAGTATTTGGAAAATTTCCTAGGTTAAGCCTCACATGCCAATGTGGAGGCATTGCAAACGCCCGTGTGCTTTGGGACACACCCGTGTCCTTTACCTGTGTGGAATTAATTGAATTTATTTCTCATTTGGAGCCTACAGGGGTTTTCACATGGCCGAGCACACGTCTGTGTCCCTGGCCCATGTCTTTCACACGTCCATGTTGTCGCCCGTGCCTAAAAACTCGAGCATTCTATTTATGATGTCATCATGCATTTAGGGACACACGACCAAGACACATGCCTGTGTGCTAGGCCGTGTCCTCCACAAGGTTGAGACACACGGCCGTGTCTCTACCCATGTGTTTACTACCATGCATTCTGACCTAAAAATTTTAGGTACAGGGGACATACGGCCATAGCACACGCCCATGAGGCTAACCGTGTGACACACATGGCCTAGACACACACCCGTGTGTCTATCCGTGCGAACCTGTTTGGAGGTTACAAATCTAAGCCAATGATCACCCTCAATAACCACTCATATTCGTGAACCTCAATGATGTTTAACATGGCCTAAATATGCCCAAGTTATACCGTAAATGGTCTATTGCATGTTAACCTCATCTCATCGGCTATGTACATGCTAATTTATCCTTTTTGTATTTAGGATTTCCATCTCATTCAAAAATACTTTTAGACTTGGCTCATTGTTATAACTCATTGCCAATTAGTACCTAACCATCCTAAACGATTTGGCCGCATTTCATATGTCTATTTATAATATACCACATTTAATCATCACAAGAACATTTAACCACAAACAAGCACAATTTTTAGGTCATATCCTACATCAAAATGAGCCATGTCTTATGGCCATATACAAAAAGAATAAGTTTAATATTTAAACCTTTACATAGGCCAACCAATGACACATATCACAAAATAACCAAAACCTATACATACCATTAAAACAAAATAAAGTATCTATATACCAAATCAAGACAAGTTGATAGTGTTGACAATGCTCCAATCGTCTTCCAATCTTCTCGAGTCCACAAGCTCTGTAAAATAGGGAAATAAGAGGGGGTAAGCATTAACATGCTTAGTAAGTCCGGATAACGAGAAAGTAAACTTACCGATTATTTAGCATGCAATCATATAAGACATTCAGGCCAAACATTCGTAGTAAAATTTCTGATCACATGTACTCAACCATCAAGTTAGTCTCATGCTAGTACAATGTAACATTCTTTACAGGTGAGCTCATTAATTCAAGCATGTTTATTTCCATTTAACATTTTAATCCCGTTAAATTTCTTGGAAACTTGATGGATATCTCGTCTACCATCAAATCATGCAAGTGATCCTTAAATACGCACTCTCGTGAACCTTACTTTTATGGCGGGATTACCAATCCAGGCTAAATCCCTCACAACGTAACTCATAGAGTAATGTCGGGATTACCAGTCTAGGCTAAATTCCCTACAATGACATATACTCCTACGAGTTTATGTCTGAATTACTAGTCCAAGCTAAACTTAGACCCTATTCGAATTACCTGTTCGGGCTAAATCCGTCAAAGCACACATATTCTTTGGGATGCTAGATCATTAAAGGATCACCCGTTTGGGCTAGATCCTTTATACCATTATTTCCTTTTCGAGTAATCCATTAGACATCCCTTTCATTCAACCAGGACATTTCCTCATAACATTAATATTTCATGAGTTGTCATACAATAAATATTACTATTATAATTTATGCATGTACATACATCTTTAATGTATTTAAAGATAGTTTACATTCGAGTTACACGAACTTACCTGGTAATTGCTTAGGTTTCGTATTTCAGGAATTTCGAAACCTTTCGTTTTCCACTATCGATCTTCGAAATCGGTTCTTCGGGGTCTATATCAGTAAAAATAAATTATTAATACCTCATGCTATTTATTTCGAACCTAAAATTCACCCCCGAGCAAAATGACCATTTTGCCTCTAACATTTCAAAATTTTACAACTTAATCCTTAGGCTCATAAAATGAAATACTAGTAATTCCTTGGTTACCCAAGCCTAGCCAAATTTATTATAAACTCATAATAGCCCACATTTTCCTCTATTTCACATTTTTACCACATATTTTATACCTTTTGCAAAAAGTCCTTTTTGGGTTTTTTCATGAAAATCACTTAAGAAAAGATGTTTAACACACATATAACTTTCATATTTCCCCGTAAATCATCAAAGAACAAACATGTCACACATGGGTCATTTTGCATACATGAACCCTAGCTTAAAGTATGGGTAGAAATTGAGAGAACATGTTATAAGGATCTCAAAAATACAAAGAACATTAAAAATAGGGCTAGGAGTCACTTACTATTGAGCTTGGAAAGTGAAGAAACCCTAGCTATGGTGTCCCTTGGGATTTCGGCAGCAAGAGGGAGAAGAATGGCTGATTTTTTCCTTCTTTCTCCATTTTTATTGATTTTATTACCAAATGATCAAAATGCCCTTCCTTACTAAACTTCCAAAATTTTCCATGCATGCCCATATTTGTCCAAAAAATTAGAAATTGGGAAAATTACTCTTTTAAGACCTTCTAATTAATAATATAAACTTGCAAATTGCTTCTAGAATCAAAGTTTTGCAATTTATTCAATTTGGTCCCTAATTTCCAATTGGACACCTTACACTAAGAATTTCTTCATGAATCTTTATCACATGCTTACTTTCATATTCAAGGCTCATAATAATCATAAAATAAATATTTTGAAATTAGATTTGTGGTCCCGAAACCATTGTTCCGACTAGGCCCAAATTTTGGGATGTGACAACTTGTTTATGAATTGATTTTGATTAAGCAATCCTGACTATTTGTATTCTACTAGGATAATCAAATTACCTGTACAATTTATTGATGGATTCCTATATTTGAAAACCTCAAAGTTTGTGTATTTTGTAATATACTACAGTTATATGTTTGATATCAAAATGGAAAGTCAGTCGTATAGCATGCCAGGATTATGTGTGAACATAAAACGTCATGTACTTCGAACCCAATCTCTATACTATACTTGCTCAAGGGTCGTTGTTTACTTTCATTTTTATTTTTCTTTACTTGAGGACAAGTAATGACTTAAGTGTGGGGGAGTTTGATCTGCTATAATTTGGTGTAGCGAATTAAACTAGTTTTCGCATTTTAGGAGTTTGAATACAAGAATTTTCATTATATTCCAGTTATGTTTGTGTAGTTTAGTTTGAATTCAATAAAAAAGTGTAATTTAGTCTTTTATGGACCTTAGGGGCCGAATGAGGCCTAAAGGTGAGCTAATATACTTAGTGAGTGTGCAGAAGACCATCAAAAGGCATAAAACTCAATACTAGTTGTTGTGTTGCAACACAAGGAGTTTGATGTGGCAACATAGGAAGCATAATGCAAGAATTCTGAGACTGCATTTGGTGTCATGACACACCCCTAAAGGCACCCTGAATTTGAGCATACTGCCTTTGATTTTATGAAATAGATACTAGGGTTTCACGACATCGGTCTCTACAGGAAGCACTTACGAGCTAGGGGTATTTTGGTTCGTACAGTCAAAAGTTAAACACGAGAGCATCAGCAGACCTAGGTTTGAGGATGATGACAACCCTAGATCTATAAATAGGCTCTTAAAACACTCACTGGGGAACAAAATTTGATATTCTTAATTTTTCCCTGTAATTTAGTTTTCAGTTCTTTTTTCTTTCTTATAGGGTTTAGATTTCTTTTTAGTTTTGTTAGGTTCACGTTCTTCAGAGAACTTGCTTTGCAAACGCAATCGAACATTTGAGGATTATTTCACTTCATCAATCCAAGACAAATAGGATTCTCTAAACTCTAATCTTGATTTATTCTTTACGTCTATCTTTATTATGAAGTTTATAGATTCTCTAACAGCCCAATTTGTACTCTAACCGGAATGGTGGTTTTGAGACCACGAATCCGAGGCAGAAAAATATTTTAAAATTATTTTCTATGTTTATTTTGTGTGAATTTATATTTGTGAAATTTTCGTGATTTAATTTTGTCGTTTGAGTGTCCGATTAAATAAAAGGACTTAATCGCGTAAAATGAAAATTCAGTGGTTATTTTTAAAAGGGGCTAACTTGTTAGTGGCTTTCTAAATTGAATCCTTAAAATTTTAATTATGCCATTTTTAATATAGTTGGACGGTATAAGGCTTATATTAAAAAGTTTTTGCATTAAATCATTTAAGTTAAATAGGTAAATTAAACGTAAGTTATAATATACAAAATAAAACATAAAAAAAGACAACATATACTTTATTTCTTCATTTTTCTTGCCGAATATAAACAAAAGAAAAAGAAAGAAACTAGGTTAGGGTTCAGCCTATATTCAAGTTCAATCAAGATTCGTTTTTGTTTGGTTTTTGATAATTTCTACTTTTTTGAGATTGTTGCTTAGTAATCTTTAAGACCCATGCTTTAATTTTTTATTTTGATGAATATTTTAAGTTATGCCATTGTTGATAGCTTGTGATTTTTTTTTGATGATAAAATATGAAAGATATTTTTAGATTAACATATTTTGTATTGGAATTTTTGATGATTTTGAGTAATTAGGACTAAATTGAAAAAATAATAATTTGAGGGACTAAAATGTGAAATAAATGAAATATATGGACTTGTATGGTAATGGGTAAAAGTCGGCCCATCATGAGTATAGGGAAATTTTGTATATTTTGTGTTTTGTGCAATAGGGACTAAATTGTAAAACTTGTAAATGTCAGGGGTAAAATTGTGATTTTCCCATTTATGTGTTTTTGGATTAAATTGAATGAAAATATGTTTGAATAAGCTTAATTTGAACATGATCAAGAACTAAAGAAATCAGATTTGGATCGGGGAAAAACAAAAGTCGTCGACTAGCTGCCCTGTTCCGTTTTACATCGTCCGAGGTAAGTTATAAGAAAATAAAGTGTTCGATTGTACTTAAATGTTAATATTATATGATGGTATAAAATGTATGAACATATATAAGCTATGGCCAAATATGATTAAGCTTGGCTACTATATCTCCGAATTGGTTTCGATCGAGTTACGACGTCCGAAAGCCCTGTATGAACCTTAGGAATAGTTAGGATACATCTTTCATGAGATAGGATTCTGATATATGTGTATGAGTAAGACCATGGTATCAATATGAGATTCTGATATGTGTTTACGAGTAAGACCTTGTCTGGGACAGTGGCATCGATATGTGACTACATGTAAGACCACGTCTGTGATGTTGGCATTGTATGACTTATGTGTTTATCCGAGTGTCTTATCCAATTCTGAATGGTTCATCAGACTACAATAAGATGCGTACGTATATGTTGAATAAGCTAAATGACCAGGTATGTAAGAGGTTATTAACACTCGTGATAAGGTAAGTAAGTACTTAATGTTTGTTACAAATGACTTATGAGGTAATATAAAATGTGTATAATTACAAAAGTGTGTTCGATCTTGATAGATATATTGTGATTGCCTTCAGAAAAAATATGTGATATGTGTATAGATGAAACCATGTGTATTCGGCCAATTAAGCATTGTGTACACGATAATATATTATGATGCTTGAGTTTGTGTTTATAAGTATAAGTATATTTGATTATCTAATGATATATTGACCTTGTAAGAGAATTGTGAATCAGTTATATTGATTGTATGAGCATTCGGCTAAGGTGGGAATTTTGTATAAAAATATAAATAACGTTTATGAAATTGGTAGTTTGAGACTAAGCATATCTATGCTAGTATGATTTGGTTAGTTTATAATGAATTGGATATATTACTAGATTGTTTATTTGTTTATGGTTTACTAAGCTATATTAGCTTATTGTGTGTATATTTGTTTCTATTATATAGATTTTGGATTTCAAGTTACAAGCTTGGGGATCGACAGCAAAGTCCATCACACTATAGACCATTTTTGGTATTTTATAAGTTGCATTTTGGAACTATGGCATGTATAGGCTAGATTTCTTTTGAAATAATGAACTTTGGTTATGTATAAAGCCATGCAAAAAATGGCTTAACTTCTATGCTAGATTTCGATTTTGGCATATTTGTGGTTTAAGTCCATCTGGTTGTTATGCTATGTGCCAATGAATGAATACCATTTGTGTTATGTGATCATTCATAGAAGTTGCCTAATGATTTTGGATGAAGCATGAAGAAATCAATCATAAATATGTTTGATTATTTTGGTGGTGTTTCAAACTAATATAAATTATATATATATGAAATTGATTACTATGTTTAATCTTAATTTGTTATGTCTTGATTGAAATATATTAATGAGCTTGATTGTTGATAAAAGGATATTGGAAGCGTTATTTTCGTAGGAAATTTTCAGTAGCAAGATTCGGTTATGAAGAGTAATGACATAATATGTGTTTGGTATGTTTATTAGTTGTGATGGAAAATAAGTTGCGGCATAGTTTAGATAATGGGTGATTATGTCTTAGTGGTCAGTTCGATTATTAAGTGATAGATAATGCATGTGTTTCATTAATAAACTAGTCAGTTGTTTAGTATGTATTTGATACTTTAATGTTAAGTGTGGCTTTGGCTTTTGGGTAAATGTGCACCATACATGTATATTTGATGATTAGGTTATATATATAAATGCTTGGTTTTATAATGAGTCTATATCAATGGCGTAATCAGAATACATAACATTTGTCAGGATGATATGTACATCTGGCCATATGGTTCATTAGGAATATAGTCGAGTTAATATAAATTATGAAGTTAATAGGTAAAGAGAAAGACGTATGCATGATAGAAATTTTGGTGCTCCTTTATGAATTAAATTATGACATGCGTATATGATATTTGGCTTTGTTATATTAATTATATTTTTATGTGCCTTGCATGTGTGCAAAGATGCTCATATTTATGGGTGCTTAATACTTATCTATAAGGCTATATGAATTTGGTAATTAAGTGTAAATTGTAAATGTATATAATGATACATATTATTTAGCCGATTGGACCAAGTAATGAAGTGAGTGACTTATAAGCAAATACTTGCTTTTATTGGTATTTATATGTAAAGCATATGAGGTTCATAAAGATTACTATCCTAATGCCGTATATATGAAATTGTTGATGTATTATATATTATATTGTTACATGTAAACGATATGAATGTATATATACATATGTGTGAAATGTTGAAATTTAAGATATGGCACACTTCAAACATTCATCTGGGGTACAAGACAACTCATCAAACATATCAGCCAAAGATTTATTGATCAGTGGTTCTGAGAGAGCGAGTGACCTGGGAATTCTTTTAGGCAGAGTTCCGTAAGAAATATATCAGCCAAAGATTTATTAATCAGAAGCGAAAATAATTTATGGAGCTGAAATAGGGTCGGATAACCATGACAGAGTATAAGCGGAAATTCGTGAGACTCAGTCGGTATGCCCGAGAGTGTGTTTCTACCGAAGCCATAATGTGTAAAAGATTTGAAGATGGATTGAATGAAGACATTAAATTGTTATTTGGCATACATGAGATAAAAGAGTTTGTGGTACTTGTTGAGCGAGCAGGCAAAGCTAAAGTGCTTGGGAAAGAGAAAAAGAAAGTTGATTTTGAAGCTAGAGACTCACGTAAGAGATCATTTAGTAGGTCAATCCAGTCGTCACCAGAGAAGTTCCGAGATGATTTCAGTCTTTCAAAAGCCACTTTGGGTTATTCTCAATGAGACCAGAACAAACTACCGGTGAGTTTGAGAGCTACCTCAGTAGCTAGTATGGGTAATGTTAGATCAAATCAACCCGAGTGTAAACACTATGGTAAACGACATCCCAACAGTTGTAGATTGCATGATCGGACTTATTTTAAATGTGGATCGACAGACCCTTATATTCGAGATTGCCCAGGGTTAGCTGAAGAAAATCCAGCGCAGAAAATAAGATTGGGTAATATTGCGGCTTGGGGTAGACCACAGAGAAATGTGGGTAATGCGATCAACAGTCAGAGAGAAAATAAAGCTAAAGCAGTCAGATCTGAGGCTCGTGCACCTGCCAGAGCCTATACCATTCGCGCGCGAGAGGAGGCTTCATCCTTAGATGTTATTACTGGTACAATCACTTTTTATGATACGAATGTAATTGCATTGATTGATCCTGGTTCTACTCATTCTTATGTGTGTGAGACATTAGTATTCAACAAGACTCTGCCTGTTGAGTCTACTGAGTTTGTGATTAGAGTGTCAAACCCCTTGGGTCGGTGTGTTATGGTTGACCAAAGTGTGTAAGAATTGTCCCTTGATGGTTCGAGATTTGTGCTTTCCGACTGATTTGATGTTACTGCCATTTGATGAGTTCGACATAATTCTGGGTATGGACTGGTTGACATTACATGATGCTATTGTGAACTACGAAAGAAAGACCATTGATTTACGGAGTCAGAATGATGAGGTTATTTGAATTGAATCTAGTGATTTGTATGGTTTACTAGTAGTAATTTCTTTGATGCTAGCTCAGAAATATGTGAGAAAAGGGTGTGAACCTTATTTTGCCTACGTGCTTGACAGTAAAGTGGCTGAAAGAAACATTGAATCATTCCTGTTGTATGTGAGTATCCAGATGTGTTTCCTGAAGAATTACTGGGTTTGCCACCTATGCGGGAAGTAGAGTTTGGTATTGAGTTAATGTCTGGGACGACTCCGATATCCATAGCTCCTACAAAATGGAACCTACAGAATTAAAATAATTGAAAGCTCAGTTGCAAGAATTGGTAGATAGAGGTTTCGCATTACTGAGTTTCTCTCTGTGGGGTGCACCTGTGTTGTTTGTGAAAAAAATAGAACTATGAGAATATGCATCGATTATAGACAACATAATAAGGTGACTATAAAGAATAAGTATCGATTGCCACAGATTGATGATCCGTTTGATCAATTGAAAGGGGCTACAGTGTTTTCCAAGATAGATTTGAGATCATGCTACTATCAATTACGAGTTAAAGACTTTGATGTACCAAAGACTGCTTTTTGAACGAGGTATGGACACTATGAGCTTTTATTTATTCCTTTCGGACTCACTAATACACCTGCTATTTTTATAGATTTGATGAATCGGATCCTCAGACCGTATCTAGACCGATTTGTGGTTGTGTTTATATATGACATTTTGATCTACTCTCATGATGAAGCTGAACGTGCTGAGTATTTGAGGCTTGTGTTACAGACCTTACGAGATAAGCAGTTGTATACGAAATTCAGTAAATGTGAGTTTTGGTTAAGTGAAGTCAGATTTCTAGGTCATGTGGTATCAGCATCGGGTATTCGAGTTAATTCGAGCAAAATTCCAGCTATACTTGATTGGAAACCTTCGAAGAATGTTTCTGAAGTTTGAAGTTTTCTAGGACTGCTGGTTATTATAGACGATTCATGAAAGGTTTCTCTATGATTGCAGCTCCGAGGAAGAAGCTATTGTAGAAAGATGTTAAATTCGAGTGGTCAGAGAAGTGCCAGAAAAGTTTTGATCAGTTGAAAGCCCTTTTAACTGAAGCTCTAGTGCTAGTCCAGCCAAAATCGAGTAAAGAATTTATTATTTATAGTGATGCATTTTTAAATGGTTTGGGCTGTGTTTTGATGCAGGAAGGCAGAGATATAGCTTATGCCTCGAGACAGTTAAGCCACATGAAAGAAACTATTCGACACACGACTTAGAATTGGCAGTTATTGTGTTTGCATTAAAGATATGGCGCCATTATTTGTTCGGTGAGAAATGTCATGTTTATTCTGATCACAAAAGCCTGAAATACTTGATGACTCAGAAAGGTAAAGATCTGAATTTGAGACAACGTCGATGGTTAGAATTGCTAAAAGACTATGAGCTTGTAATTGATTATCACCCGGGAAAGGCTAATGTTGTTGCTGATGCTTTAAGCCAAAAATCACTATTTGCTTTGCGTGCAAAGAATGCGCATATGGTCATGTCTGATGATGGTTTGATAATTGCTGAATTGAAAGCAAAACTGTTATTTATTCAACAAATTTGTGATGCCCAGAAGTTTGATAATAAGTTGATCGCAAAATGAGCTCAGTGTAAGATGGATGCGGATTCAGAATTCAGAGTTGATGCTGATGACTGTTTGAGATTCAGAGACAAAATATTCATTTCGAGGAATTTAGAATTGATTCAAATGATTTTGAATTAAGCTCACAGTAGTCGGTTATTTGTTCATCCAGGTAGTACAAAGATGTATAATGATCTGAAACAACTTTATTGGTGGCATGGTATGAAACGAGATATTTCTGACTTTGTTGCAAGATGCTTAGTCTGTCAACAAGTAAAAGCTGAACATCAGGTGTCTTCCAGATTACTTCAGCCGATTATGATACTTGAGTGGAAGTGGGACAGAGTCACGATGGATTTTGTATCTGGTTTACCATTGACACCGAGCAAGAAAGATACAATCTGGGTTGTTGTTGATAGATTGACTAAATCGGCTCATTTTGTTTCGATACGTACAGACTACTCGCTGAATAAACTGGCTGAATTGTATGTTTCTCAGATTATGAGATTACATGGTGTGCCTATATCAGTTGTTTCGGATAAAGATCCGAGGTTTACATCGCGGTTTTGGAAGAAACTACAAGATGCACTAGGTATGAAAGTACGACTTTCCATCCACTAACAGATGGCCAGTCTGAGTGAATCATTCAGATACTTGAGGATATGTTGAGATGTTGCATTCTCGAGTTCGAAGGTATGTGGGAACGATACCTTCCTCTGATTGAATTTACGTATAATAACAACTTTCAATCAAGTATCAAAATGCCACCTTATGAGGCTTTGTATAGTCGTAAATGCCGTACGCCATTGTACTGGACTGAGCTCAGTGAAAATAAGACACACGGAGTCAACTTCACCAAAGAAACTGAACAGAAAGTGAAAGTGATCCGTGAAAGTCTAGAAGCAGCGTTAGATCGTCATAAATCTTATGCAGACTTGAAACGTAAAGATATAGAGTTTTAGATCAGGGATAAAGTCTTCTTCAAAGTCTCACTGTGGAAGACAATACTCAGATTCGATCGTAAAGGCAAATTGAGTATGAGGTTTATTGAGCCGTATGAGGTTATAAAATGTATCGGGCCGGTTGCCTACAAACTATTGTTGCCACCTGAGTTAGAAAAGATCCACAATGGATTCCATGTTTCGATGCTTTGTAGATATCGATCTGACCCTTCACATGTGATTAGTCCGTTTGAGATTGAGATTAAACCCGACATGATGTATGAGGAAGAACCGATTCGTATCTTGGCTCACGAGATTAAAGAGTTACGAAATAGGAAGATTTCATTAGTTAAAATGTTGTGGCATAAACACGGTGTTGAGGAAGCAACGTGGGAACCAGAAGATTCAATGAGAGAACGCTATCCAAACCTGTTCACTGGTAAGGTTTTCGGGGACGAAAATCCCTAAGGGGGGAGAGTTGTAACAGCCCGATTTAGACCCTAATCTAAATGGTGGTTTCAAGACCACGAATTCAAGTCAGAAAAATATTTTAAAATTATTTTTATGTTTATTTTGTGTGAATTTATATCTGTGAAATTTTCGTGATTTAATTTTGTCGTTTGAGTGTTCGATTAAATAAAAGGACTTAATCACGTAAAATGAAAATTCATTGGTTATTTCTAAGAAGGGCTAACTTGTTAGTGGCTTTCTAAATTGAAGCCTTAAAATTTTAATTATGCCATTTTTAATATAGTTGGATGGTATAAGGCTTATATTATAAAGTTTTTACATGAAATCATTAAGGTTAAATAGGTAAATTAAACTTAAGTTATAATATACATAATAAAACATAAAATAAAAACAACATATACTTTATTTCTTCATTTTTCTTGCCGAATATAAACAAAAGAAAAAGAAAGAAACTAAGCTAGGGTTTGGCCTATATTCAAGCTCAATCAAGGTTCGCTTTTGTTCGGTTTTTGATAATTTCTACGTTTTTGAGATCGTTGCTTAGTAATCTTCAATACCCATGCTTTAATTTTTGATTTTGATGAATATTTTGAGTTGTGCCATTGTTGATAGCTTCTGATTTTTGTTGTTTGATGATGAAATATGAAAGATATGTTTTAGATTAACATATTTTGTATTGGAATTTTTGATAATTTTGAGTAATTAGGACTAAATTAAAAAAATAATAATTTGAGGGACTAAAATGTGAAATAAATGAAATATATGGACTTGTATGGTAATGGGTAAAATTCGGCCCAACATGAGTATAGGGAAATTTTGTATATTTTGTGTTTTGTGTAATAGGGACTAAATTGTAAAAATTGTAAATGTCAGGGCAAAATGGTAATTTTCCCATTTATGTGTTTTTTGGATTAAATTGAATGAAAAAAATGTTTGAATGAGCTTAATTTGAATATGTTTAGATCAAGAACTAAAGAAATCAGACTTGGATCGGGGAAAAATGAAAGTCGTCGACTAGCTGCCCTGTTCAATTTTACATCGTTTGAGGTAAGTTAATAAGCAAATAAAAGTGTTTAATTATAGTTAAATGTTAATATTATGTGCTGGTATGAAATGTATGAACATATATAAGCTATGGCCGAATATGATTAAGCTTGGCTACTATATCTCTGAATTGGTTTCGACCAAGTTACGACGTCCAAAAGCCCCATATGAACCTTAGGAATAGTTAGGATACATCTGTCATGACATAGGATTCCTATATATGTGTACGATTAAGACCATGGCATCGATATGTGATTCTGATATGTGTTTACGAGTAAGAACTTGTCTGGGACAGTGGCATCGATATGTGACTATATGTAAGACCACGTCTGGGACGTTGGCATTGTATGACTTGTGTGTTTATCTGAGTGTCCTATCCAAATCTGAATAGTTCATCAGGCTACGATAAGATGTGTACGTACATGTTGAATAATCTAAATGACCAGGTACATAATAGGTTATGTAAGTAAGTACTTAATGTTTGTTACAAATGACTTATGATGTAATATAGAATGTGTATAATTACAAAAGTGTGTTCAATCTTGATAGATATATTATGATTGCCTTCAAAATGATATGTGATATGTGTATAGATGAAACCATGTGTATTCGGCCAATCAAGCATTGTGTACACGATAATATATTATGATTCTTGAGTTTGTGTTTATGAGTATAAGTATATTTGATTATCTAATGATATATTGACCTTGTAAGAGAATTGTGAATCACTTATATTAATTGTATGAGCATTTGGCCAAGGTAGGAATTTTGTATAAAAATATAAACAACATTTATGAAATTGGTAGTTTGAGACTAAGCATATCTATGCTAGTATGATTCGGTTAGTTTATAATGAATTGGATATATTACTAGATTGTTTATTTGCTTATGGCTTACTAAGCTATATTAGCTTATTGTGTGTATATTTGTTTCCGTTTTATAGATTTTAGATTTCAAGTTAGAAGCTCGGGGATCGTCAGCAAAGTCCATCACACTATCGACTGTTTTTGGTATTTTATAAGTTAGATTTTGGAACTATGGCATGTACAGGGTGGATTTCTTTTGAAAAAATGAACTTTGGTTATGTATAAAACCATGCGAAAATGGCTTAACTTCTATGCTAGATTTTGATTTAGGCATATTTGTGGTTTAAGTCCATCTGGTTGTTATGCTATGTGCCATGAATGAATACCATTTGTGTTATGTGATCATTCATAGAAGTTGGCTAATGATTTTGGATGAAGCATTTAAGAAATCGATCATAAATATGTTTGATTATTTTGGTGGTGTTTCAAACTAATATGAATTATATATATATGAAATTGATTACTATGTTTAATCTTAATTTGTTATGTCTTGATTGAAATATATTAATGAGCTTGATTGTTGATAAAAGGATAATGGAAGCCTTGTTTTCGTAGGAAATTTTAAGTAGCAAGATTCGGTTATGAAGAGTAATGACATAATATGTGTTTGGTATGTTAAATAGTTGTGATGGAAAATAAGATGCTGCATAGTTTAGATAATGGGTGATTATGTCTTAGCGGTCAGTTCGATTATTAAGTGATAGATAATGCATGTGTTTCATTAATAAACTAGTCAACTGTTTAGTATGTATTTGATACTTTAATGTTAAGTGTGGCTTTGGATTTTGAGTAAATGCACACCATACATGTATATTTGATGATTAGGTTATATATATATAAATGCTTGGTTTTATAATAACTCTATATCAGGGGCGTAATCATAATACATAACATTTGTCATGATGATATGTATATCTGGCCATATGGTTCATTAGGAATATAGTTGAGTTAATATAAATTACGAAGTTAATAGGTAAAGAGAAAGACGTATGCATGATAGAAATTTTGGTGCTCCTTTATGAATTAAATTATGACATGGGTATATGATATTTGGCTTTGTTATATTAATTATATTTTTATGTGCCTTGCATGTGTGCAAAGGTGCTCATATTTATGGGTGCTTAATACTTATCTATAAGGCTTTATGAATTTGCTAATTGAGTGTAAATTGTGAATGTATATAGTGATACATATTATTTAGACGATTGGACCAAATAATGAAGTGAGTGACTTATAAACAAATACTTGCTTTTATTGGTATTTATATGTAAAACATATGAGGTTCATAAAGATTACTATGCTAATGTCGTATATATGAAATTGTTGATGTATTATATATTATATTCTTACATGTAAACGATATGACTATATATATAGGTGTATTAATTTATGAAATAAATTTTGATTAACTATCGATGTGATAACCCGAGTTAGGATCTAATCGGAATAGTGGTTTCAGGACTACAAAATCCGAGATAGAAATAATTATTTTATGATTATTTTGAGGTCTATGATATGATTGCATGATTGTGTGAAAATTTCGTGAAGAAATTCTATGCATAAAGTGCTTAATTTGAGGATAGGGACTAAATTGAATAAGTTGCAAAACTTGCATTCTAGAAGTTTCTAGTATGAAATTGCTTTGAAATATTAATTAGGAGGTCTTAAATAGCAAATTGACCAATTTCTAAGTTTATGGACAAAAATTGGACATAGATGGAATTTTTGAAAGTTTAGTAAGGAAGGGCAGTTTGGTCATTTGGATATTAAATGAAATAAAATGGGAAAAATAACACAAAAATGATCATATTCTCCATAAGTTGCTGCTGAATTTTGCTCTCCACCATAGCTAGGGTTTCAACACTTTTAAGCCTTGATTGTAAGTGATTTCTATGCCCATTTTTAATGTTTTTTACATTTTTGAAATCCCCGTAGCTCAGTTTACCTATTTCTACCAATATTTTGAGCTAGGGTTTATATTTAAAATTTTACCCATGGATGATATGTATGAATTTTGATGTTTTATGGTAGAATATGAAGTTTGAGATTGTGTTAAACAACTTTTGCTAAGTGATTTTTCGTAAAAACGAGTAAAATGACATAATCAGTAAAAATACCTAATATTCATAAGTACATGTTAAAGTGTGAATTTGATGTTGCTATAGAAGGGAAAAATGATCAACATGTCATAAAACATAAGAAAATAGGATGAGGTTTAATTTAGGAGCCTTGGGGCAAAAGTATAAATATGTGAAAAAATTCGTACTAGAGGCTGTTTTGATGAATGTGTGTATTAAATAAATTAATTTGGTATTATAGATCAAGAGAAAAAAGATTCGAGTCGAGATCGGGGGAAAAATAAAGTTTACGAGGAATAAGCTCGACTATTCTCATTTTGTGTCGAGGTAAGTTCATATGTAAATATTGTAGTATAACCGTTATTTTAAATCATTTAATGCTATTTATACGATATTATGATTGTTATCATGCAATTCTATTATTTGTGGTCATTGTTGGACAACATGCAAAAATTTTATGAATTATGTAAAAAATGTGAAAGACTACCGAAGTATCGTCATTAGTATTCCAAGGAGAATGGTAAAGCAGTATGAACGAGGAAAGTCCCGTTGAACCTTAGGAATAGATTAGGATATTTGGGCATCCGAGCTCGTTGAGTCGAGTCCGAGTTCACTTATGGATGCGAATGTCCGAGCTCGTTGAGTTGAGTCCGAGTTCTTGAGATGTAACTAGGCATCCGAGCTCATTGAGTTGAGTCCGAGTTCACTTATGGATGCGAACGCCCAAGCTCGTTGAGTTGAGTCCGAGTTTGCTTATGGGCGGGTTTCATGGTAGCTTGGCTACATATGTGGCACTTATGTGCAAACTTTCCTTGTATCCGAGTTATATTCTGATGTGTTCGATGGGTAAAATTCTAGTGAAATGGAAGAATACTGAAGATGCAAGCGACGTATTGGTAAGTGTTGTGGAATGGACACTTTGGACAGGTATGTACTTAACCCTCGAGTTGAGACTTGATATGACAACAATAATATGGTAAGATTATGAATGATGAATAGAAATGTAATATATGTTTTGGTGATATTATGTTAGTGTTGGTTGGTATAATTGCTTTGTTAAGTTATTTGTTATTTACATGTGGACTTACTAATCATCTATGCTTACTCCCTTCTTTTCATTCTTTGTAGTTTGGACAAGTCAATTTGGAGATCAGGACGGTCGGAGGCACGCTCACACTATCAGTGGACAATTCCAGTATAATGACTTGTAATTTTTGGAAATATGGCATGTATAGCATTCCAATCATTTCGTGTGTATAATCTTATGATATGGCCCATGGATGGAATGGAAATTTTTTAGAATGATTAGCTATTGGAATGGCTAATCAAGTTTATATATGATAACATTTATGCTTTATGTCTTAACTAAACCATGAAAATCCTTGGAAAGGTAAAATTTGCCACAAAACAGAATCAGATAGCAGCAGTGATGTGAATTTGAAAAATCACTAAAAATTTTAGAGATGTAATTAAATGATGAATAGGTTATGGAATCAAATCTTGATGAGTCTATTTTCATATGGAAGAAATGAAACAGGTAAATGAGTTATATTTTATGAGATATTTAAGTTTTGGTGGAACAGTCTGAATCCCCTGTTCTGACTTTAAAAATTCACCATAAATTTAAAAAAAAAACAATTAGGAGTTGTACCTTACATGTATGAAATCCTTATTGAGTCTATTTTTATTAAAAACAAATGGAATAGTCATTGAAACTCTATACAAGGAGATATCTAATTCAAAATACACAGGGGTCAGAGTAGCCGAACCCTAAAACAGGGGAGACTTTAACTAATAAAATTTACTAATTGACCCAACCAAAAATTCTAGAAAAAAATTAGTAAGTAGATATATGAGTTTAGTTTCATGGAAAATTTATGGAATTTGATTTTGAGTTTCGTAACTTAAGATATGGATTTTTTAGCGACTGTGACGCGGTTAGCCAGCTTGTCTAGAAATTCTAAAATAAATTGTTTGAGCTATTTAATTAATGAATTAAGCCCGTTAACACCTCGTGCTCGACTCCGGCGATGGTCTCGGGTACGGGGGCATTACATTCGAGATTTATATATTACATGTAATTGTTTGAGATTGTGTTTTATTTGGTAATGCCTTATGACCCTATTCCGGTGACGGATACGGGTTAGGGGTGTTACAGATTCTGTGAGGAACTAATCCTCTTATGGGGGATTAGCAAGTAAAGGTGTGATTAACTAATTGTTATGTAGGATTTTCTTAGCATATCAACTGTTTGGGAATAGAAGATCTTAAACCTTAGGCTTGATGACCCTAGGAAATCATTTAGGTAGGAATTAACCCAAAATTGGTATGACCTATCCGTCAACACCTTAGCCCTAAAGCGGTCTGGGTTGTGAGGTCGAGAGATAAATAGTTCTTGCTGACTCATTAGTTTAGTGGAAGATCGAGAGATCCTACTAAGGTAATGACTAGTTGATTGAATAGAAACTTGAAATAGGAAATAGTTATAATCACCAAAGCGAGCTAATCACCCATGTCCAAATTTGATTAAGTTTATAAATTAAGTTTTTAGAAGTCTACTTTATTTATGCATATTTTATTTCTTCATTTATAAAAGTCTAAAAATTCTTCTTTATGTTTCATCGTACTAATTAATTTTATTTGCGTTTATGTTAACATTAATTTAGTACTCACCTCCCTTGGGTATGATCCTTGGAGTACTTACTTACTTCATTGTAAAAACTATATTACAGCCTGACCTATATACTTGCAACACCACCTCAATTCTTTATCTTTTGTTACAGTATTCATACTGTGACATTAGTACGTCCAGAGGTGGTCAATGCCAAATATCTATTTTGGGCTACCAACACTTTTATAAATAAGACATCAGGGGTTTGGTGTAAATAAGTCGTATTAGATGCTTTCAAAACCCTAGTAGTTTAGGAGTAAGATTCGATTATTTTTCCTTTGGCTTTTCATAACTCTTTTTTTTCCCCTTGGAACCAGTTTTGACTCAAGAGTTTATTTATGTAATTGAAGTATTTTAGTTTACTTGTTATTGTATTCGATTTATTTCTTTATTCCAATCAAGCGATTTGTTACTTTGTTCCCCATTTTATATTACATCCACGATTATTCAAATATCTTTTCTCTCCTGAACAATCATGTTCTTCACATGATTTATTCAATTGAGATTGAGATTTAGAATAACATGAGTGGCTAAATCCCTAAGGAGAAATTAATGAGTGGATGAGAATAATGGAGGATTTAGGGTTTCCCGAGGGGGATTAGTTGGTATGAATTACATGTGGTTAAACCACTAGGCTTGACAAACCTAGGAAGTTATCATAGGTTAGAAGAGGTTAGTAGATAAGTCAAACCAAGTAAATCATAATTTATCTTTCTTTAAAAAGTGAGGTCGGGGGATAAGTGAGTATCAAGCAATCAATTAGTAAATTAGAGGCCGACAGGTAATAGTTGGTTTGGTAGCCAATCCACCCTAAAACCCTAATCTAAAGGTAAATTACAAACCATGAGACGAATTAATCTTCCTGATTGGTTTATTAATTTAAATCATCTTTTTATTTTCTTATTTATTTTTCTTATTTATTTTATCTCAATTAAATATTTTATGATTTATCATAATATAGGAATTAATTAATACTATTAAGACTTATTATTGTAATTCTTTTTCATAATTTATTCCATCCTACCTTGGGCATGATCCTCGAACTACTTTCATGTATTTCATTGTACTAAATTATATTACAATTTGACCCATCACTTGCTGACACCGCCATTGTAATCTCTTATATTTTTGGTGTTATATTTTACTATAAACGATAACTCGTTTATAGGTAGTCAATTTGTTGGCATCGTTGTCGGGGAGGTTTTGACAATAATTTTTGAAAATAGTTTTTTACAATTAATAAGATAAGTAGGGACGTTAGGACCTATGGATACAATTTTTAATTATTTATATTTATATTTATATTTATATTTATTCAGGTAATTTATGACCTGAAGCTTTAGTATTCCAATTAAACTGTACCTAGATTCAAAACAACTACTTAGGCGTAATCATCCAATGATGAATACTGATCCACCAATGGTAGTTAATTTACCCCAAGAAAACACATTATTTGAATATGCATAGGAGCAACAAGGAAACAACCGGGAAGAAGTCTTGATGGATCAAAGGACATTGCGTGAGTACACCCTCTCTACATTAGATACAGTGCAAGGAAGCATAGAACAACCGACGATTAACACCAATAATTTTGAAATAAAGACGACCATGATTCAGATGATCCAAAATGCACTGCAGTTCAAAAGGAGTATAGTTGGAGACCCGAATCTACACTTGAAGCTATTTAATCGGTTACTCCCGTTCTCCTTATGCGACAATGCGACTGATTGGTTGGATTTGTTAGCATCAGGTTCTATTTCATCATGAATGATCTAGCAGAAAAATTTCTTCCCGACTAGTCAAACCATTCATTGAGGTGAGAAATCATCAATTTTAAACAATATAAAGGTGAATTCTTGTACGAGGCATGAGAACGTTTCAAGACGATGATAAGAAAGTGCCCACACCATAGATTGCAAGAATGACTCCAAATACAAATTTTCTATAATGGTGTTGATGGACAAGTTAAATCTAGCTTAGATGGAGCATCCGACAGATCTCTCATGTTCCATACGTATGAATGGCCCTACAAAATCATCGAGGATATGACCATTAAATTATACATGTGGCCTAAAGAGAGATTATGTACCAATCCAAGCCACCAATGGTAAAATTTGTGAAAGAAAAGAATGATGATGATCAATTCCAATGAATCCTTGAAAAGTTAACATTTGAAGACACCCGTCAAGTCGACGAGAGCGGAGCCACATTCAAAGAACCAGTCGGAGGAGACGAGTGATATAGGCAATAGGGGTTGAGATCCCTCATCAAATACCTACAACCCCGATTGGAGGGTTCATTCGAACTTCAAGTGGAGAAGCATCCAAGAAGGTGTGAATCAAACACAAACTTGACAAAATCCTTCTTACCAATCCCTACCGTTACAACAACAATCTGTGAACAATAACCATACTGTATGTGGTTAAAGATTTGATCAACTAGACGAGGAGATGCAAAAAACAAAGATGGATACTCGACAAGTCCAAGTAACGTGTGGATGACTTGTGTGACACCCCTAAAGTGACCCTAGTCGGAAAGTGGTTTCGGGACCACTAAACCGAGTCATAAAGATAATTAACCGTCATAGTTGATGCTCATTATATGTACATATGCATGTGTGAAAATTTCATGTTTGAATTTTGTTAATGGTAAGTGAATTTTATCAAATAGGACTTACGTGAGAAAATTTGGAAATGTGCTAGGCAAATGTAAAGTGGCCTAATAATGCATGTTGTGAAATGATGGGTTTGCATGTCAAATTCCCCACTTTAGAGGAAGTGGCCGGCCATGAGGGTATGGGATACAAAGCATATGCATTTTGTATTAATATTATAATGACTACATGGTTTTATAATAGGAAATAAGTATTAGAAAAAAAAAGAAAGATGTTAGATAATAATTAGTGGGAGGAGAAACCAAAGTTGTTCATCCTTTCCTCCATTGCCGTAGCCTAAAGGGAGGGAGAAGAAAGTTTGGTTGCTTTGATTTTTGGCTTAGAAGATGGCTAGAATGAGGTATGTATTGAATGATTCTTGAAAATCTATGCATGTTTGAGATGATTAGTTCAAACTCTACTTATCCCATAGATTAAACTTAGAATTTTGAGGTTTGAGATTCAGTCAATAAGCTTGAAACTCATAGTAGTTTGTTTTGGTAAGTTTGGTATACGGATGATAGATGTGTTTTGGTTTTAGTTTGATAACGATGTTAATGATGGTGATTTTCGGTCATGCATTAACTTAAATTGTAAGTATGATTTATGGTATAATTTGTGTGATGGAATGGTCTTGAGATTTGGCTTGATTAAATGGGTAAAATGCAAAGTGTTTTAAAGATGATGTAATGGTTATTTCGGTTTATGGGAAGTAAATATAGATGATGGTTATAAGCTGTTTTATGATTTGATAATGGTGATTAAATCTTGTAGTTAAGTGTTTAGATATATATATTAATAATGAATTTAGCTGTACTTGCTATGTTAGAAATATGCAATGCTATAGGTATTTGATTATTAGATATGGTTATTTTAAGTTGATTTGTAATGGTATGATTGCATTGATGAATTGGTTTTGGAAATGGTGGGAAGAATTGGCTATTATGCTTGATACTAATGCCGAATATGAGAATGTTGTACTTGAAAAATGTAGGTGAACATGACAAGTGTATTTGGCTTAGGGCATAAAGGATATGAAAATTTGGTATTTATTTTTGATTGTGTGTGTATGACCATGGATAATTGGCTGCACAAATATTATGAATACATAATGTATGTTAAATTTATTAAGCTACAAAACATTATACATGATCGGCCAAGGTAAATTATTTGAGTAAAGTATATCTTGACGGTACATTTCGGCTAGTATAAAATGTATATGGATGTCGTATGACTATGTTTAATTTGGGAAGTAAATTGTTTGATTTAGCTCAAGAGCCTAGAGGATCAAGTTGGATAAGGGAAAGGAAAAAGTGATCGAATAGCAGTCGTAATCGTTCGGCAATTTCCGAGGTAAGTTTTAAGTGTTTAAACATTGAGTAAATTCAATTATAATAGGACATGATGAGTTGATTTAATAAGATATGATGTGGCCATGATATGTTCTAAGCTCAAATGGTAAGTTCTTAAGTGTTTGAGCTTGGGAATTTAAGGGTAATTTGAAATAGTCTGCTTCGGACAGCAGCAGTAACGTGATTTAGAAAATCACCATAAATTTATGGACTTTAATTAGAGGCTGAATGAGACATGAAATTAAATCTTAATGAGTCTAGTTTCTTATAAAAGAAACCGTGTAAGCAAAGGAATTTCCGATAATGAGATATTTAAAGTTGTGTGAGATGGTGTCAGAATGACTCCGAAATCCCCTGTTCTGTTTTTAGAAAATCATTATAAATTGTACAAAAATGGTTATAAGATAAAATTTATATGCTTAGACTCCTTAATGAGTCTAGTTTCAAATGAAATCAAATACAACACATTTTGAATTCTGTAAAATGAGAAATTTGATTCGTAGTGAAGAGTGGTCAGATTAGTCAAACAGTGGAACAGGGGAAACTTTAAGAAAAATCTGGTATTGATTGGCCAAACCTAAAATTCTGGAAATTTTATGGATGGAATATATACGAGTCTATATTTAGGAAAAATTAACGGAAAGTGATTTAGAGTTTTGCAGCTCCAGTTATAAATAATTTAGTGACTATTGCTCAGGAAAAACAGCTTGTGCTGAATTTGAGATTGTGTTGTAAACCTTGATAAACTTGTTTTAGTTGCTCATAAGCTATTGATTAAACCCATACGTGAATTCTAAATTGTGATATTGGAAAATGATAGATGTAGATTTAGCCAAGACAGTGTATATATGTGATAAGGCCTAATGGCCGATGTGATGAATGTGAAAGTGTATATGTGTGATAAGGCCTAATGGCCGATGTGATGAATGTGAAAGTGTATATGTGTGATAAGGCCTAATGGCCGATGTGATGAATATGTGTGATAAGGCCTAATGGCTGATGTGATGAATGTGAAAGTGTATATATGTGATAAGGCCTAATGGCCGATGTGATGAATGTGAAAGTGTATATATGTGATAAGTCCCGAAGGGCATTTGTGTCAGTACTATATCCGGGCTAAAACCCCGCAGGCTTTATGCGAGAATATTATCACTGATTAATGTCCGTAAGCTTCGTGCTCGTACTATATCCGAGCTCTAAAGACCCGATGACTACGTGTGGGAATTTTGTCCGGGTAAGACCCGATAACTTCGTGTGGAGATTATGTCTGGGTAAGACTTCGTAATAATAATTGCTTATAAATATATTCAATGCGAAAGGTTAAACAGGTATGTACTCCAAGTTTATATGTGAGCTTGAATTGCACTAAATCATAAGGTAGTTATGTGATGCATACGAGAGCAATCTATGAGACTATTCCTATGATTATGTGACATCGGATCAGTGTGAGAGGTGATGTGAAATCATACGATATATCTATGTCACATGAGCTCACTTTTATGTGAAAGTTTATCTGCCTATTGTATATGATGAGATGTGCATATTCGGTAAAGGGATGGTATGCCCGAAGGAAGAGTGAAATAAAAATACGAACAACTATGTTATAATTTGATTGTTATCTGTTGACACTGCTTAAAACTTACTAAGCATTGTAATGCTTACTCCGTTTACTCTGTTTCCTCTGTTTTATAGATCTCATTGCGAAGCTACAGGCTCAGGGATCGTCAGCAACTAGTCTCACTATCACTATCCACTGTTTGGTACTGCTATGTTTTAGATTATCTTATGGCATGTATAAAATAGACTAGTGGTGGAAGAATATTTTGGTTAATGTATATAGCCATGCGAAAATGGCTTATATATGTTTGAGCATAATTTTATAATCATTTGGTATGGAATGGTTAATCACTATCATAATTTTTGCTATTTATGCTAAAAGGGCGAGTTGAATCATGGAAACTATGAAATAGGTAAAGTCTACCTTAAAGGCAGATGCTGGCAGCAGCAGTGATGTAGATTTGGAAAATCACTAAAAATAGTAGGATTGGAATTCAATAATGAATAAATTATGTAAACGAACCTTAATGAATCTATTTTCATAGGAAAGTAACGAAATGATCATATGGACAGTATGTTAAGAGATATTCAGGTTCTCGTGAGACAGGGCCAGAACGGTTTCTGGACTCCCTGTTCCGACTTTGGAAATTAATTACAAATTAACCAGAGATAATTAGGAGTCATGCCATATATGTATAGATTCCTCTCTGAGTCTAGTTTCTATAGAAACCAACGGCATCAGTATTGAAGCTCTGTACAGGGAGATATCCAAGTCGTAATGTGCAAAGGTCAGTGTAGTCGATCCCTGTAACATGGGAGACTTTGACTAATAAACTGTACTAATTGGCCCGACAAAAAATTCTAGAAAAAAATATGTAGATGGGCATATGAGTCTAGTTTCAGGGGAAAATCACGAAACTGATTTTCGAGTTGTGAAACTCAAGATATGATTTTTAAGGTGACAGTGACGCAGTTAGCCAGCTTGCCTGGAAAATTTTTAAAATGGACTGCGATAGTAAGCAAAATTAGTCTGTGAACCCCTCGTGTCCGACTCCGGCAACGGTCTCGGGTACGGGGTGTTACAACTTGAATCTCGGATGGATAACATTTGTAACCAAACGAGCTAGTTAATGATGATGTTGCAGAAACAAAATGGTCAAATTCTCTCTAGTAACATGGAGAACAAACCTCAAAGGGATAAAAAGGAGCACATTAAGGCGATCATGTTTTGATTGGGCAAGGCATTAAAGTTTCCAATCACATCTATACATGAAGAGGAGGAGGTTTCTGAAGTGGTCGATGAATCTATGGAAGAGGAGCAAGTCAAGCACCATGAGCCAATCAAAGTGGTAGTTGAACCAATGTCTGATCTGGTAATAGAAAGACTGATCACAACGAATGTACCATTCCTGACACGACTAGAGGGTAAATAAAAGAGGGACAAGGTAGAGTTTATAATCGGTGTCTGATCTGGTAATAGCAAGACTGATCACAACGAATGTATCGTTCCCGACATGACTAGAGGATAAACAAAAGAGGGACAAGGTAAAGTTTATAAATTTTATCAATCTATTTAAATCTCTCAATGTCAATTTGGCGCTATTAGAACCTATTGATAAAATCTCAAAGTATGCTAAGTGTTTAAAGGAAATTATGAAATGACATAGGAAACTGAAAAAAAAAGATGAGCAAATTGACATTGATGCCTCGTGTAACGCACTAATTGTGAAAAAGATACCCTAAAAATTGAAAGATCCGAATAGCTTTACAATCCTGATAGGAATATGGGATATGCATTTTACTAAGGCCCATTGTGATTTAGGGGCTAGTATCAATTTACCCCTATCAATTTATTGAAAACTCAAACTCGAGGATCTTAAAACCACCTCAATAAGGCTAAAGTTTGTTTATAGATCCTTGGTGCACCCAAAAAGTGTACTTGAGGATGTGTTGGTCAAGGTATAGGGATTTATAATCCTTGTTGACTTTTTATTCCTCAACTTCGAGTAAGATTGAAAAATCCTCGTTCTGTTGGGTAGACCATTTTTGGCCACTTCTAAATCGATGATTGATCTTGAATGAAATGAATTAATTATAGAAATTAATGATGAGATAAAAGTGTTCAAATGTGGTTGTAATTCCCAAAGTGAGGGATTAGTTAGGGAGGAGTGCTATGCCTTATTTAATTTAATCCCTAACGGCCTCGATCAAAGGTATTTCCTAAGTTGTGCAAATGTAGGTACTAATAAGATGAGAGAATGGGACAAATGGCTAGACTTCAATAGAAGGAGTGATTGGAAGGCCTATGATGGGTGAGATCGACTGATGAAGTCGATGGTAAAATTCAAGGAATTACCAGAGTCCGGTAGAACAACATAAATTTTCAACCATCAAACTTAAGTTGTAAATATTGTGTATTAAATTGGTTTTAATTTGTTAAATGTAGGAATTATATTTTTTGTTGTATTACAATTTGTAGTAAAAAAGTTTTCAAGTATAAAGGAGGAGCTACATGTTAGTAGGGTGTATGTACAGGCAACCAGTGACCTTTTAGAAGTCTTGAAAGTGGCCAAATCAAAGCCATGTCATCACAAAACAATCCCATGGTGCGATACAAGCTCTAGGAGTGTAATAATGCTGAATTTTATCATTGAGTTGTACCAAATCCTACCTATGGCGTGACACACCTTCAAATTCAATACAAACAAGGGAAAAAATAGTGTTGTGTAGTGCCATAAAGAGGGCATGACGCAACACACAAGCTATTTTTGAAAACTTTTCAATATTGGTTCAACACAATATTCAAATATATTTCCAAAGTCTGCACTGTAAGGTCCCAAATTTTTAGTTTAAATTTCATAAAATTATTTCAATAGTGAGTTACTGGCCTGATGGTTAAGAATGAGTAAGGAATTATTTTAATTGGCTTAGAGACCCGAGTTTGAATTTCTTCCCAAGCAAATAAATTAATTTTACTATTTTTGCCCCCACTCCCCTAGTTTTGTGCCGCCCAATCTAGCTAAACCCTAGGTATATATGTTATTTCTTTCATTTTTCTAGCTTTTCTCTATTCTTCCTTTGCTCTTGCTATCCATCTCATCTCTCTCTCCCATTCTTCTAATTTTTTTCTTCCTTTTTCCCCTTGTGTATTCCCAAACACAATGAAATTCAAGATTGTTGTGTCATCTCTTTGTCTATTATTTTACTACCATTTTTCTAGCCGCATTATTGTCATTTTTAATCTCCAAATCAGCCTCCCTTTGCTATCCATTGCTGCCCCCTCTCCTCCACTTCTGGTGGTACCAGTTAAATTCCTTTTCCTCCTCTTGTCTTTTCCTTTGCTTTTTGAATTTGCTGCTATTTTTACAACCATTTTACTATTGTTTCTAGCCCTAAAAATTGTCCCATTTTCTGCCAAAATATTTCTCTTTGTGCCATCCAAGTGAACCCCTATTTCTGTCACCGTTTGTGGGGTTGCCACCCTTGGAACACCATTGGTTTGGGCTATTGTTTTCTCTTCATTTCCCACCCCTTAAAATAGAATTTTCTTTGATTTTTATTTGGTTAAAACAATCCTTAACATTCCAAATCAATAGGGTATTTGAACACGTTCATCTGACATTTCAGTTCTGGTTATCGGGTAGTGTAAGTGTGGATCTATACAAGATCTTGTGTCGTTTGATTTCGTTAATGGTTATTGTTTTTGCAAAATGCATAAGAACTTAGGTTGAACTTTACTTACTGATTTTGTGTGTTATTTCCAACTTAGGAACTAATTTTGACGTCCTGGATCAGCAGTGAAGTCGAATTTCGTTCACACCTTCATTTCGCATCAAATTAGTGTAAGTTAGCTTGTCGAATTGGATTTGAGAAATTGTTAGTGGAGCACTAATTTTCACGAACCCTCAAGGGGTGTTTTAATACTGGTTTTATCCATATTTTAATGTGTTAAACTCTATAATTTGGATTTAGACACATCTAAGGCTTAAGTGTGGAAGCGCAAACTTTACGAATTAGTGTTGTGGACTTGCGAATTAAGGTATAGGCCTTTCCCTTTGGTAAATTGGTCTAAAAACCTTATAATATGTGTTTAAATGGTAAATTTTCTTGCTGGTTTTGGCATGGCCGAATGGCCTAAGTGCTAGTAGATGAGGTGTCGAGCAAGGTACATATCTAAATAGATAGCCTGATTATTAAAGGCCCTATTGGGACAAAATGAATTCTCTATAAGCTGTATGTGATGTATGACTTTGTGCTATAATTGGTTGACCATATGTTGGTATATGAAATATCTGATTGCTAAGTCTTGATGAAAATGTATGTACTGTATGCATGTATAGCATGTTGAATTTTGAAACACTTATTGATATGCATGTAATATGTAACATCCCGAGTTAGGGCCTAGTCGGAACAGTGGTTTCGGGACCACAAATATGACACAGTAAATTTTTTTATTATATTTTTATGGTTTAAAATTTCACGAGATGATTTCGTGAAAATTTCGTTCGAAAATTTTGACGTTTGGGCACTCAATTTGGTCAAAAGGACTAAATTGTAAAAAGTGAAAAAGTTGAGTTCCACATGTTAGAGGTGTCTAATTGTTATGAAATTTTAAATTGGAGGCCCTTAAATGGTAATTAGACCATTGGATAATTTTTTGGACAAAAATGGACATTAAATGGGTGAAATAGAATATTTTTAAGTTAAGGGCATTTTTGGTAATCTAGTAATTAAAATGAATTAAAAACAAAATTAAAAGCCAATTTTTGTCCATCTTCTACCCCATGATCGAAACTTGCATGGAGAAGACATAGCTAGGGCTTTTCAAGCTTCCAAGATCGATTGTAAGTCCGTTCTAGCCCCGTTTTTAATGATTTTTACGTTTTTGAAATCCTCGTAACAAGATCTACTCATTTCTACCCATATTTTGAGCTAGGGTTTGTGTTTAAAAATTTACCCAAGGATGACATACATGTGTTTTGATGTCTAATGGTAGAAAATGAATGCTCAGTGTGTAATAAACGACTTTTACTAAGTGGTTTTCGGTGAAATTGTCAAAAAGGACCGTTTTGCAAAAGTTACAAAATTTGTCATAAAAGTGTGATTTAGTGGAAATTAGGGCTGTTATAGTTATGAAAATGATTTTTCTAGGCTTAAAATGCAAGGAAATTAGATAAAAATCATTTTACGAGCCTTGGGGCAAAAGTGCAAATATGTGACAGTTTAGGGAAAAATGCAAAATTGTAAAAATATGATTTTTGGACCCATATGAATAATATGACTAATTAGTAAGCTAAATGCGATATTATAGATCAAGGAAAATGAGATTCAGGCATATATTGGAAATGAATGAGATTATGGACTAAATCGGAATATATAGTCGTGCTCGCATTTAAGGTAAGTTTGTATGTAAATAATGTATCGATTCTTTTTATGTTATTATATTTTGTTATTATATGAGATGTCGCTGCCTATATAATGATCATTTGATGTAAATTACGAATCGAAATAGACTATGAATGAATTTGTTAACTGTTGAAAAGTGAGGAATTTCTCGGTTGAACCTTCGGAATAGAAATGATACGAATGATCCATTGTGAGAACACATGTGTAGTACTATGTGTAGGCTACTATGTGTTTAAGATGGTTGTCGGTTACGTGTGTAGTACTAACTGTAGGCTACTACGTGTACCAGATAGTTAGGTTGCATGTGTAGTACTAAGTGTAGGCTACTATGCATACCCGACGACTTCGATCACGTGTGTAGTACTAACTGCAGGCTACTACGTGTATCAGATGGTTAGGTCACGTGTGTAGTACTAAGTACAGGCTACTATGTGTACCAGATTATTGGTCACATGTGTAGTACTAAGTGCAGGCTACTGTGCGTACCAGATAGCTTCGATTACAAGGGTGGTAATATGTGCAGGCAACCGTGTATCTGTTATTATTCTGATAAGTTCAACGGGAAATCGACTAAGTGAAAATACATGTGAACATGACCATGTGATGAATAAGTGCAGGTATATGTTTGTGGAAATTTATGAGCAATGTGCTCGATAGTTGAGCGAAGTTTCGGTAAGATGGAATGGAGTAAGTGAAATTATGTAAGAGTGAAATTTGTAATAAAACAGTTTTGGACAGCAGCAGTTGTGTAAATTTGAAAAATCACCAAAAATAGTGGAAATTGAATTAGAGGTTGAATAAGATATGAAACTAAATATTATTGAGTCTATTTTCATATAAAGGAAATGGTGTAAGAAAAATAATTTCATATTATGAGATATTTAAATTTTTGTGAGACAGATTAGAATGATTTCGGAATCACCTGTTTTGACTTGGAAAAATCATGAATTTTTTTTCTTTTGACCAAGTACCGTTGTTGTTTACAACGATTGTCATTGACTGTGCCCAATCGTCTATGGTTTTTTCATAATCTGATATTGAAATATTAGTCAAGTCTAAATATATTCCACCTTGAGCCACATTTCTTTTATTTAAATCATCTATCCTATGTGGTATAGGTATAGTTTGACTTGGTTGTTGATTAGAAGATTCTCCTATATATTCGGTTTTAACTTCATTAGTTGCTATATTTTCGGTTTGATTACCAAAAATTCTAGTTGTATTTTCAACTGTCTCAAAGTCTTTATTTAAAGCTCTCAGATAATCATCTTTTTGAATATCTGATTCTAGTTTTCTTTTACCATAGGGATCTGTTTGATCAGTATCCATTGGTTCGGGGACTTCTATATTTTCATCCTCATCTGTTGAAGTATTTTCTTCATCAGATTTATAACTAGTTACTTTTAAATCTTCTTGATTATCAGAATTACTAGAACTACTACTTTTTGTAGTATCATAATTTTACATATAATGATAATTAAACTGAGTAAATAGATCTTTATGTTTTTCATAAAGTTCTTCTATTAATTTTAAGTATTCTATTCTTTCATTTTTATCTGTACTTTTAGTAAATCTGACTTTCCAATGTTCTATTAATTCTTTATAAGATTGAAAATCATATTTTTGTCGAGTAATATTTTTCTTCTCTGTTTTTCAGATTTTTTATTTCTATTAATAATAGAAGATGACTCTTCTGAAGAAGTTTCTTCTTCATCAGATAAAGTTAAAATTATATTACTATTCCCATAATACAAAGGACCTAAATCCATTTCTGATTCTATATTATTATTAATAACCTGTTCTAATTTATTATTAACTTCTGATAAAATTTCTTTAGATTTGTTGTTCAAATCTAATTCTTTGATATTTCCCAAGAAATATACCAATTTACATAAATAATGTAAGATTTGTAATTCCTAAAATATTGTGTTTTCCTGAAATGCATGGAGACATGTTATTAGGAAATAATTTTATATATCATCATTTACCATTTTCTATAGATAAAAATTTAGTAATATTATCAACAGAAAAAACTTCTGTAGAAATACCTTTAGTAGAAAATCATAAATTTGTATGTGATAAAGGTTTTAGACCAATAAGAAAAGAACAAATTAAACAACTAGAAACAAATCATTGGTTGTTTAAAATTCTAGAAAATAATTTTAGTGAAGAACCATTAAAATTATGGGAAAATAGTCCAAGATATTGTGAAATAAAATTAAAAAATCCTAATAAAATTATTAGAATTAAACCTATGATCTATACTAAACAAGATATAGATGAATTTGATATACAAATCAAAGAATTATTAGAAAAAGGATTAATAGAAAAAACTAATAGTCCACACTCAAGTCCAGCCTTTATGGTAAGAAACCATGTTGAGATAAAAAGAGAAAAAGCTAGAATGGTAATCAATTATAAAAGATTAAACCAAAATACTATTTTTGATGGATACTTTATTCCACGAAAAGATGTTTTGATTAATCAAGCTAAACAAGCAAAATACATTAGTAAGTTTGATTGTAAATCAGGATTTTGGCAAATAATGCTAACTGATGAATCTAAACCATTTATAGCCTTTAGTGCACCTAATGGTCATTATCAATGGAGAGTAATGCCATTTGGGGGAAATAGAATTAATTTTGCAAAAGAAAGAATAACTTTACATTGTTTACAGACTAAAGTTGCTAAACAAGTAAAAAATAAATTAAGTTATATTCATTGTACAAAAATTCTAGAAAATGAATGGGAATTTGGATGTAAAACAATACGTCCTAATATTTATAAAAAACATAGAAAGAAAAATAGAAAATATAAATTTATTAGATGGAAACCAGGAAATAAAAAATATACTGGTAATAATAATAAGAAAAAGAAAAAATTTGTTAGAAGAAAAACTTCTAAAAAAATCTAAAAAACAGATATGTAAATGTTTTATATGCGATGAAGAAGGCCATATAGCACCAAACTGTCCTAATAAAGGAAAAAGTGCTAAAAAAATGATTAAAAGTCTTGAAGAACAAGATTTAGAAATTTGTTATGAAGAGGAAATAAATCCTGAAGAAATATTATATGAGTTAATATCAGAAACATATTCTGATTCAGATGAAGAAGAATATATATTTATGTTTAATGTAGGAAATAGTTCTAAAAATCAATTAGAAGAAATTCCTAAGTCTGAACAACAAGATATAAAATTAGGAAATTTGATTGAAGAAGAAAAAGACTTTTCTGATGGAATGATAGAAAAAATAAAGAAAAATCATATTTCTAAAGAAGAAATATATAAAATATCTAAGTTTAAAATATGGAGTCAAACACATATAGAAAAAATTAGTGGCAACACAGTCGCTAAAGATACTAGAGGTGGATTAATAGAAATCCCATTATTTACTAAAGAAAAAATTAAGAGAATTAAAAAGAAATATTCTCAAGTTAGATATATACATTTAGGTATAATTATGATAACAATTAGAGCTTTATTTAGAAACGGACATGATATACCTATAATAGCAGTTTATTAGATAAAAGATTTGAAAATCCGATAAAAGCACTTATTGGAGGTATTCAGTCTAATTTACGTACTGGTGTAATAGGATTTAAGGTTAAACCAAACTATTTTATATCCATTACAGATTCTCTAATAGAAGAGTGTTTATGTTTAAGAATTCAGACAAAAAATTCTGAAATTAGTAATTTAGCAGAAGATCTAGCAATAAGTTGGACTTCTATTAATGAATATACCAACACGGTAGAAGTAGAAATTAAAGAAATTAATAATAAAATAATTGAGTTAAAAGTAAAAGGAAGGTTTTTACAAAGAGAGAGTGTTTACAAAGAGAGAATACTGAAAGTAAAAGAAAAGATTTCTAAGCTATTTTTCGATGCCCTTGTTTAGGCTTCTTACATTGCTATTTATAGCAAAATTTTCAAAGCTCTATTTAATTTTTCTTCAATCCCGAACAGTGTTTCTGATAAGGATGAATTTATTGTTGCCTCCACGTATATTGTCAGTTGTCTTGTCATATCTTTTGTTCGTACATGGATGCCTTGAATTTTTATTTACTGCCAATCTTGAAATTCTGCTTGAAATTCGTCTTGACTCTCCATGTGGTCTTTATCTTGTCTTTATCCTTCTTGGATATTGTCCAGGTTCCACGTTTCTATTTCGTCCAGATGTAGAGATTCTGGTGATAGTCTTGGTGAATGCCAAGTCTCCAACGTGTTCTTGATTTCCTCGATTATTTCTAAAGGAAAATCATCTATTTCCATATCTGCTATTTTCTTTAGCAGTTGTATGGATTCTTCATCTCTTGCTTCCTAGACTACTCTAGTGTCATCAGCTACTATTCTTTTTCCATCGGTGGATTATTTGTATGTTTGTTGATGAAGTACATGTTGAGCTGTTGGCATTAAATCAATTCCGGCTTGGATTTGAAAGTATTTTAGATTATTGTAACACTTGTCAATGGTTTTTGTCAAGTGTTTTTTATCTTCTTTGACTGCTGATAAATAAGGACTATCAATCTTTCTTTGAATAATCCAAATTTGATATGGTTGATAAAATCGCTCTTTTTCAGCAATGCCAATAAGACTACTTATTTGGATATAAAAATAGTAATAAAAATCATCTTGATATACCAAAAGTGATAATATAGCTTTTATAATAGCAGGAAAATTTTTTAATGAGTGAAAAGAAAAGTTTTGCACTACAATTTCTCTAACAAAACCCCATTCAATACTGTTTATATCAAATGATTCATGATCTAATTTGAATTTTATAGTAGGAATTTCTTCTCCTATTTCATTTAGAAAAACATATGCTTATAAAAAATATTCAGAAAAGATTTTTTTATATTGAACCTGCTAGTTGCAGATAATCTTATTGATTTTTTCAAAAATTTCTGCTGGTAGTATTTTCTTAGCTTTATTATATAAACATATTCTAAACATTTTATTCATAATGGGACTATTTGTTCCTTTATGAATAAAATATTGGAATATATCAATAAGATTATTTATCTCATTGATATTTGTATACTCTATTTCGAGTTCTTCCCAATCTCTGTATAAAACAGCTTTTAATAATAAATCATGTGCTTCGTTTTCTTTAGTTGTTTTTTCAACTAAAAATTGCGAAAACTTTGTAAGAGCTCGTCTAAAATTTGCTCTTTGTTCTAAAATATGGGTTTTCCATATTTCATTAATGTATTTATAAATTTCACTTGGTAAACCTGGATTATAAAAATCTTTTATCTCTAGAATTTGTTGTTGTTTCAACAAATTTTCATGCCATTTGGGTTATGTAATGCACCTCAAATCTTCCAAAGATGGATGGATTCTATATTTAATAAATACAAAAAATTTTGTGTATTTTATATAGATGATATTTTAATATTTTCAGAAACTTTGGAAAAACATAGAAAACATTTAAATATTATCTGTCAAGAATTCAGAAAACATGGAATTATTTTGAGTCCTAAGAAAATAGAATTAGAAAAAACAGAAATAGAATTTTTAGGATTAAATTTATCTACTGATGGTCTTAAACTACAAGATCATATTTTAGTAAAAATAAAAGAAATTCCTGAAGAAATTAAAGATCAAAAACAACTTCAACAATTTTTAGGAATAGTTAATTATGGAAGAAACTTCTTCCCTAACTTATCTCAAAAAATAGGTGACTTAATGAAAAATTAAAAAAGGATAAAACTTTTAACTGGTTTAAAAAAGAATCGGACATTATTAAAAATGCAAAATCAGAAATAAATTATACCCCAAAGATTTATTTACCAAAACAATGTGATAGATTAATTTTAGAAACAGATGCATCGCAAAATTATTGGGGATGTATTTTAAAAGCTAAAATAGCAAAAAATGAAGAACTAATATGTGGATATAGTTGTGGAAAATTTAAACCAAATGAAGTTAATTATGCTATATATGAAAAAGAATTATTAGCTATTAAAAAATCAATAAAAACCTTTCTTATATATCTAGCATCTGAAAATTTTATTATTAAAATTGACAATCAGACAGTTAAACAATTTCTTACTAATAATAGTTTAGAAAATGTACCTAGAAGAATTAGATGGTATAATGAATTATGTAGTTTTAATTTTGAAGTTTTATATATTAAAGGTACTGATAATATCATTGCTGATTATCTTAGCAGGCCTTATGGATAGAGGTAAAAAACCTCTAGAACAAGTCGGGGAATGGACTACTGTCCATAAAAAACCCAACAAAGGAAAGCAGATAAATCCTAATCATGGATTTACTCCTAACCAAAGATTTACTCCTATATTAACATCATACTATCCTAATCAAGGATATTATGTTCCTTATCCAATGGTAAGACAACCAACTGGATCTGATACCACTAAATGTAACACCCCTACCCGTATTCCGAGCCTAGAATAGGGTACGAGGCATTACCAAACTTAATATGATCAATCATGTAAAAAAATCAGCCATAAATTTTTTTCTAAATTAAAAACTTTCATACATATGTTTAACGTCCCTTATATGGGCCTAAGGGGCCCAAAACATACATTCAGGGTGGTTTGGGACCAAACCGTAAACATATGAAACTTTTGCAACACTTAGAAAATTTTCACACTTTAGAGAGTCACACTCTCGTGTTTTCAACCCGTGTAACTCTCTGTTTATAACTTTATCACCCTTATCAGTCGTACACTTCATATAAATAACAAAAAATGTGTATGGGCTTAATTCTCATTCAATTTCTCATATATATACACAATTTCACGTTATGTAATCATACAACATATATCAGCCATATCTCTGTAATCTAAATATATTTTCATAACAACTTATCTTGATTTCAGACTATTTCATATTTAAGCTTAAATAACCAAAGTATTTGAAATATCATCTTTATGCAAATAGTACACATGAGGTATATAATTCTATAATTATGAATAAACACATTTATCAAACATTTTCCATATTCATATATCAATGTCTCATGTCTCCATATATCAATGTCATTTTCATGAATTCCGAGTTCAATTTCATAATTATTTGTCTTATGTTCAATTTATTCCATATCGGAATTTTATTCATTAAAACATTTGAATTATCAATACATATGGACAGTACATTCAAGATGAACAATTATATAATCACAAATGAATTCATTTATCAACCAAGTTATATACTCGTATTTTATCAACTCGTACTTCCTTGTATCACATAATTCCATGTAACACTTACCAAACTTTATCAAATTAGTGAACGTCTTACGGAATTAAGTACTTCACTTTCTCGATGCCATAGTTCAACTATGGTCTTACACATCTTCACATAATGATGACATAGCCCATCTATGGTCTTACACATATTCATATATCGATGCCATAGCGCAGCTATGGTCCTACACGAATTACATATCTCACTGATGCCATATCCCAGATATGGTCTTATACAATAGCATATATCACACCGATGCCATATCCCAGATATGGTCTTATACGGAAATCACTTGTCACTTGTCACTTATAGCCAAAGCTACCACTATTCACTGATCAAGTAGCTGGAGCTACCATTTTTCACTGATCAGGTAGCCGAAGCTACCACTTTTCACTGATCAGGTAGCCAGAACTACCACTTTTCACTGATCAGGTAGCTGAAGCTACCACTTTTCACTTGTCATTTGTCATTGATCAGATAAGTGTAACCGAAGCTATCACTTATCACTTTCACTTTTCCTTGATCAGATAAGTGTAGCCGAAGCTATCACTTATCACTTGTTGCCATGGTCCAACCATGGTCTTTTCCTTCAATTCATCTTCTCACTGAACTGAAATGCTCAATTTGATCATTTATTCAATTTTCATGCTTTTACATTATTCACGATTTTATCATCAATACATATGAAATAACACATCATGAAATTCATAAAATTAACAAATAATCACTAAAATTTAGCCATATAAACTCACAAGTTCAATTTGTGTATTATAATGATAATCATAATTTCATAATAAATATTCCAAATAAAACTTTATATCATTTCTAATCCAACACTTATCGATTATAATCGGGCATGTGATCAATTTATACACGAGTCATTCATATATTTTTTTCTCCTCCTTTCCATCCACATCCTTGGTATAAATAACACACTTGTAAGTAACCTTATCCATAATTTTCACTAATTACTTATGTGAATATTCAAGCTATCTACCCGTGTCATAGTCACTAAATTATTTATATCTGAAGATACAGAACACCAAATTAAGATATGCTAATTTTTCCTAAAAATAGACTCAATATTTTCTTACCATAAAAATTTCATAATTTTTGGTTGGGCCAATTAATACAGTTTATTCATTGAAGTCTTCCCTGTTCTGCCGTCTGACAGTTTCGACCCTTCTTCCCTAAAAATTAATTATCTCCTTGTACAGAATTCAAATGATGTTCATGTTTGTTTCTTTTGAAAATAGACTCATTCAGGATTCTAAACATATAAATTTAAGCCCTTAATTATTTTTATCCAATTTTTAATGATTTTACAAAGTCAGAACAGGGGAACCCGAAATTATTCTGACCTTGTCTCAAAAAATTTATCATATCTCATGATTTACAATTCCATTTCTTACATCATTTCTTCTATGAGAAACTAGACTCAATAAGCTTTAATTTCATATTTTATCCATCCTATAATTCCATTTATACAATTTTTGGTGAATTTTCAAAGTTAGACTACTGCTGCTGTCCAAAACAGTTTTAGTGCAAAATGTTGATTTCCATTTTGCCCCAAAGTTCACAATTCATACAATTCAGTCCTTACTCAATTAACCCCTCAATTAAGATAATTTTCTCAATTAATACTTTTCCTAGACATGATAAGTTATTTCATAACTATTGAAATTCAGAATTTCTACATAAAACTCTAACTTCAAACTCTTTTACAATTAGGTCCCAAACATTCACTTTCTATTCGATTCTTTCAATAAAATCAGAATATAAACAATTTAAAGCTCTAATTCCATGCCAAATCATCATATACTTCCATCACATATTCATAGCAACTTTCAATTTCTTTCATAGAATAAAAAACTAATGAATTTAACAAGTGGACCTAGTTGTAAAAGTCACAAAATCATAAAAAATTCAAGAAATAATCAAGAATTGAACTTACTTGAAGTAAAAATATGAAAAACCAGCTTAAGGGAACTCTTCCATGGTGTTTTTGCTGATGAGAATGCATAAAAATAAAGAGAAATCTAGATAATTCCACTTTAGTCCTAGCTTAAGGGAACTCTTCCATGGTGTTTTTGCCCTTAATTCTCCTTATTTTCTTGCTGATTTCATGCCATTGCCGTCCAGCCCAAAGAGACCTTGGGTCTATTTTCCTTTTAAACCCTCTTTCTTTTATCATTTAAGCTATTTAATTATTTCCCGCAATTTTGCATTTAATACAATTTAGTCCTTTTTGTTCAATTAACTATCAGAACTTTAAAATTTCTTGACGAAACTTTAATACTGACTTATTAACACTCCATAAATATTTATATAAATATTTATGGCTCGATTTAAAATTCTTGAGGTCTCGGTACCTCGTTTTTGATTCTAATTATTTTAATATTTATTTTTAGTACACTATTCACTACTTCAAAATTTTTCCTAACTTCACATTTAACTTATACTCACTAAATTAATAATATTTCCTACTCATTTGTCCGATTTAGTGATCTCGAATCACTGTTTCGACACCACTGAAAATTAGGCTGCTACAACTCTCCCCCTTTAGGGATTTTCGTCCCCGAAAATCTTATCAGAAGAAGTTGCTTTCAACACTGATGAAACACTTTTACTAACTTCTCAGAATCACAATTCGGTTGAACCTCGAATATTTTTATTTATTTATTTATTTATTTATTTTTACCATCGACTTCATTCTAACATATTAGAATAAAATTTCAAAGAGATGAAGAAATACTTATCATAAAACGACCAGACCAACAGGGCTTTTGTCTAACATCATAGTTAGCTAGCATTGTCACAACATAAGAACTCCATCAAAAACTGAACAGCCACACACATATACTTGAGGATAAAAAAATATATCTATGAATGACTCATGTATAAATTGATCACATGCCCGATTATAATAGATAAGTGTTGAATTAGAAATGATATAATGATTTATTTGGAATATTTATTATGAAATTATGATTATCATTATGATACAAAAATTGAACTTGTGAGTTTATATGGCTAAAATTTTAGTCATTATTTGTTAATTTTATGAATTTCATGATATGTTATTTCATATGTATTGATGATAAAATCTTGAATAATGTAAAAGCATGAAAATTGAATAAATGATCAAATTGAGCATTTCAGTTTAGTGACAAGATGAATTGAAGGAAAAGACCATGGTTGGACCATGGCAATGTGACAGCCCAAAATTGACCCTAGTTGGGAAGTGGTTTCGGGACCGCTAAACCGAGTCACCGAAATGTTTGAATGTGATATTTATTGTCTAGAATATGTAATTATGAATGTGTGAAAATTTCAAGCTTCGATTTAGTCGATTGCATGTGAATTTAGTCAATAGGACTTATGTGCGACATTTTTGAAATGTGATAGGTCGAAGCATAAGGACCTATTAGAGCATGAAATAAAAAGGGGGGACTTGCATGTCAAATTCCCCCCTAACTAGTAGTGGCCGGCCATGACAAGCATGGTAGACCAAGTGTGATGGGCAAGACATGTCATAGACATGTTGTGTTGGTGCATCATGGGTGGAAAAAAATAAAATAAGGAGCATGGGCATAAAATAATGAAAGGGAATATGATGAAAACAAAAAAAAAAGTGTGTAGTTGTTTCCCCCCCCATTGTCGTGAGTTAAAGAAAAGAAAAGAGAAAATTTTGTTCATCCTTTTTCATCTTCATTTGGCCGAAAATTCAAAGGAAGGAGGAAGGAGTTCTTGCTTCATGTTTGGTTTGGAAGAGGATTAGGAGGAGGTTTGGCCATACTTGTATCTAGATCAAGGTATGTTTGAGGTTGTGCCTTGAGATTCATGCATGTTTTTAGTTGCTAGCTTGAGTTCTAATTAGCCCATGGTTCAAATCTTTGCTATGTCATGGGGATGATATTCGGCCTAGGTAGATTTTGTGTTAATGCCATTGCATGCTAAATATGAAGCTTGTTAATGATGCATGTGATGGTGGATTGATGATTCTTGAATCTTCTTTTTTAGCATTTTTGAGTGAGCACATATGTGCATTGGTTGCTAGATGGAGAAGAATCGGCTAGCAAGTTGTGTGCTAAGGCCGAATATAATTTTTGTATATTAATGAGTAATGCATGTGTTAAATTGATGGAAAGGGAGAGGATGCTTTACTAGTGTATATATGTGTGTATTAGCCAAGTTTTGAACTTGAAACAAAAGGGTGTTTAGTCAATACAAGTGACCATACTTGTAGAATGTATTAAGTGTTGAAATCGGCCCCAACATAGACATACATATTCGGCCATAGGAAGGAGATTGGTGTTGCATGTATTCGGTTAGAGGCAAGCATATTGATGCTTTTGTCTTGGCTTAGAAAATTCGGCCAAGGGGGAAAAATTAGCTAAAATGTTGAGTTTGATTCATGATTCCGTACATATGTGACTTTAATGTCTAATGTATAAAAATGGGCTAAGTGCCTTGTGTTCCTCTTTCCGATGCTCAAATGATTAAATCAATTTATTTGTTTAATTAAGCTCAAGAGCAAAGGGGAACTAAATCCGATAAAAGGAAGGAAAAAGTGGTCGAATAGCTATCGGAATCGTTCGACAACACCCGAGGTAAGTTCTTGAGTAAAAGAGCTTAAATTATGATTTGATTAGATCATGTTTTAAGCAAACCAAAATCATGCTCTTTGTGTGGCTATTGAGCCGAAATTGCAAGAATGATAAATGTCTTGTGTTTGAGTTTTACTAACGAAAACGAAATACGAATGTGCCATGATTTATTGTTAAATGTGCATGGTTATTTGAATGATGTCCGGGCTAAGTGCCGAAGGCTTTGTGCTAAGTGACCATATCCGGACTAAGATCCGAAGGCATTTGTGCGAGATACTAATTCCGGGCTAATCCCGAAGGCATTTGTGCGAGTTACTAAATCCGGGTTAAGTCCCGAAGGCAATTGTGCGAGTTACTTATTTGGGAATGAATGATCTTGCTGTAAAAATTTCAGTAAATACTCTAGAAACATCCCAACATTGAGGTATGTTTCGTATGTGCTTAAATTTAGTTGAGCCCTTACAAATAAGTATTCGCTCAGTTGATAAACGAGCTACCGGCCTTTGGCTAAGTTGATCTTTTGTGTATGTACATAAGGGTTGGTAATGTGAAGCAAGTATGATATCGAAAATTTGTGCATATGAAATTATTCGTTTAGCTATATGAATGCTATACTTTTGCTGTGCTGGAATTCCTTGCTCAAAACTTACTAAGCATAAATTGCTTACTCCGTTTCTTTGATCCTCTATTTTATAGATTTTGGTTCTCCAGCTATCGGACTCGGGATTTTGAAGTCGAAGTCGCCCACACTATCAAAGCCCCCCCTTTTGGTACAATTTTGGTTGAACTTCGAAATGGCATGTATAGGACTACCCGTTTGTTGTGGGTCATGGACCTTTTGGACTTGTATAATTTTGGATAGCCATGCGAAAATGGCTTATATATGTTTGAGTGTAATGTTATAATCATTTGGCATGGATATGGTTATTGAGAGGTGTGGATAGGCTTGACAAGGATTGGCCATG